>NW_027069666.1:10383-99024 GCF_002906115.3 Quercus suber
TAGGTCTCATCAAGCCCATGGCCACAGATTCCTCAATCAAAACCCACCCATACCCACCATGCCCACCATACCCACAAACCCATAGACATCTTCTTCCTCAAAACAGAGGTCGAGCTCCTCAAAACAGAGGTCCATCTCCTTCCTCAAACCACCCATTTGTAAACTTAGAAATTAAAGAAAGTTTTCTTCATTGGGTCCTCCCTCAAATTATAGAATCTCCTCCTTCAAGCTCAGAATATTGAACTAACCTAGTAAGAGTAAATCCCCTTAAAAAATAACAATAAAAAGAAGAAGAAAAAATCTGTCTACCCCATTGAAGCGCCACCTTGCCTTGCCATGCACTTCAAAACCAATCCAATAGGTGGTACAACTCTCTCACTCTATCTTTGTTTTCTCTCTCGCTCTATTGTTCTGCCTGCTATCACTGCTATATAGTAGTTCACAAATGACATTTACCTATTTGACTAACTAAAAGTAAAACCTTTGGCTGAATGTATTGTAAATTGTGATGTGAACTTTTTTTATTTTTTTTGGTTGCTAAATTGTGATGGTGAACTAGCCGTATAGCATTTCACACATTATATAAGAGTATATAACAATTTTATTTTTGTTTAATATAATAATAATAAATAATAGTTTTTTTTTTTCTAATAGTTTGTTAAGTTTATGATATGTAATAATTATTATATACTATAAAACAATATAATTTAGGTGAAAAGCACATATTAGTCCCCACATTTTAAGGCTATTTCCGTTTTAGTCCCTAAGTTTTATTTTTACCGCTTTTAGTCCCTATCCTGAAAAACGGCTTCCATTTTAGTCACTGCCGTTACATCATATACGGATTTTGCTGACGTGGCAAACGGCATTGATAAAAAATGATAAAATAATATCTACAATAACCTGAATGGTCACTGTTAGTTACTCCCCACCCTTAGTAGTCACGTGTCCCTCACGTGACCCTCCCTAACCCAAATAAAACCCCAAATCACGCCAATACCAAATAGAAATCCCTATCCCCCAAATTTCCTCAACTCCTCGCTCATCAGTCACAACACAGATTGAAGTTCCTCAGCTCTCCTCCTCCTCGCTCACCACCAGCAGAAAACCATCTTCAAATCAACTGCTTTCCATGGATTCAAGCTCGATTTTGTCGAGTGGAAGCTTGAGGAAAAGGGGCCCAACCCAATGCTTCTGCTCGGAGAAACCGTTTTGGTCGTTTCGTGGACACTTGACAACCCTAGAAGAAGGTTCTACGGGTGTCCAAATTACTGGGTAAGGTAGTGATTTTGTTTGGGTTTTAAAATTTTTTCTGGGTTTTAAATTTTTTCTGGGTAAGGTTGTTTTGTGTAATGTTTTTAATTTCTATATAGTTTTTGGGTGTTAAAATTGTTCTGGGTAAGGTCGTTTCGTGTAACGTTTTCAAATTTCTTGTTTTTAAATTTCTATATAGTTTCTGGGTTTTTAAATTTCTAAATTTCTATATAGTTTCTGGTTTTTCTGGGTTTCTGGGTTATTTTTCTTAGTTCTAAGACTGTCATTTTGATCTTAAACTAACACAGCTTCATAATATTTGACAACCAAATTCTTTTGCTAATTCGTAGAAAAAAAGTAGATAACAAATTTTTTTCCTTCTTCATTTTTTGTAATCTGTCTTGGGAACCCAGAATTTCTTTTCTTAAATAAATAAAAAATTAAAATTTGGTTTTCTCAACTGACAATATAAATTTGGTTTTCTTGTATTTTGCTAATACAAGTGTTGGATATTGTGCTAATACTATTTGCTAATACTATTTGTTAATGGGTTTTGCTAATAAGGTAGTATTTGCTAGTAAGGTAGTATTTGCTAGTACTATTTGTTCTTGTTTTTCATGATTTTGGTTGAAGATATGATGGGTTTTATCTGCCCCTTGGGTGTCAAGTTGGACGCAAGTGTAAATTTTTTCAGTGGCGTGAAGATGAAATCTGCGAGCGTGGCAAGGTGTTGATTCCGGGCAGAGGCAACGGGATTTTGACCCTTTAGGGATTTCTATTTGGTATTGGCGTGATTTGGGGTTTTATTTGGGTTAGGGAGGGTCACGTGAGGGACACGTGACTACTAAGGGTGGGGAGTAACTAACAGTGACCATTCAGGTTATTGTAGATATTATTTTATCATTTTTTATCAATGCCGTTTGCCACGTCAGCAAAATCCGTATATGATGTAACGGCAGTGACTAAAATGGAAGCCGTTTTTCAGGATAGGGACTAAAAGCGGTAAAAATAAAACTTAGGGACTAAAACGGAAATAGCCTTAAAATGTGGGGACTAATATGTGCTTTTCACCTAAATTATATTGTTTTATAGTATATAATAATTATTACATATCATAAACTTAACAAACTATTAGAAAAAAAAAAACTATTATTTATTATTATTATATTAAACAAAAATAAAATTGTTATATACTCTTATATAATGTGTGAAATGCTATACGGCTAGTTCACCATCACAATTTAGCAACCAAAAAAAATAAAAAAAGTTCACATCACAATTTACAATACATTCAGCCAAAGGTTTTACTTTTAGTTAGTCAAATAGGTAAATGTCATTTGTGAACTACTATATAGCAGTGATAGCAGGCAGAACAATAGAGCGAGAGAGAAAACAAAGATAGAGTGAGAGAGTTGTACCACCTATTGGATTGGTTTTGAAGTGCATGGCAAGGCAAGGTGGCGCTTCAATGGGGTAGACAGATTTTTTCTTCTTCTTTTTATTGTTATTTTTTAAGGGGATTTACTCTTACTAGGTTAGTTCAATATTCTGAGCTTGAAGGAGGAGATTCTATAATTTGAGGGAGGACCCAATGAAGAAAACTTTCTTTAATTTCTAAGTTTACAAATGGGTGGTTTGAGGAAGGAGATGGACCTCTGTTTTGAGGAGCTCGACCTCTGTTTTGAGGAAGAAGATGTCTATGGGTTTGTGGGTATGGTGGGCATGGTGGGTATGGGTGGGTTTTGATTGAGGAATCTGTGGCCATGGGCTTGATGAGACCTATGACAAATGGGTCACCATTTTTGGGTTGTAAAGGTTGGATGTGTGTGGTTTGTGTCAAATCAGTGGTTTGAGAAGGAGATCGATTTCGAGGAAGAAAATGTCTTTTGGTTTGTGGGTATGGTGGGTCATTAGATGCGATGCTTTGCTGTTGGTTTGCTGTGGGTCTAATCGAGGAGGAGCTAGTAGAGGAATGCAGGGAAGAGATGGCAGACCATCGTGAAAGGGAAAGGCAAAGCATCATGAAAAGGAAAGCTTTTGAGTATCGGGTTTATTACATTTGTTGTTGTTGTTGTTTTTTTTTTTTTTTTTTAATTTTTTTTTAATATTGTATTGACGTGAAATGTGAGAGATTCAGAGGCTTCATATAATAATAATAATAATAATAATAAATAAATACAGACAAAGTCCTATCACATTTCAAATTAGTATCAGATTTTCAGGTCGGCTTGAGGCCTTGAGTAGATAAAAGAGGGAAAACTGTAGAGGAAGGGTAAGAGCAAAAAGTAAGAATAATAAAGGAGAGGAGGCGACCACATAGGTGAATTGATAGTTGAGAAGAAGAAGCTTTAGAAGCTTGGGTGAACAACAACGGCAATGTGTTTCGGTGCTTCTTCTTGCCTTAACTGCTTCTCCTTGTCAGCGCTCCCCTCTATCAAAATTTACCAAACAACTCTCACTTTTCTTGGAAGTCTACAAATAAATCAAATATTTTTGTTTCAATCCATTATTCACTTACTGGCCAAAATCCTGTATTAATCCCAATACAACTGAAATAGCTTTGGTATGGCCAGTATTTAATCCGGCACAAAATGAAAGTGTATTTGTACGGGTGAAGGTGCCGGTATGGAAAATTTTGGATTTACCAGCTGGGAAGGTATGAAAATAACTTCCTTGATTGAAACTCTATAATAAAAAACATAATTATTACTTTGGTTTGTCTATCTGTTTGGTATGCTTGTAAGGTGTGGGCCATCTAGACCTCTTAGACTAGGCATTCAATAGCTAGCTGAAGGAATTAAACATAAAACTTTTTACTTTAAACGCTTGAAAGGCTTAAGGAATTTCTAACCCGCCTTAAGCAAGTTCCCAAGTCTACTAACTATATAAAAATTATTGGCCAAATCGCCATTTATCACTTTTCGTGGAAATTAGCGGAAATTATTAGTAACATACCACTGTTTGCAAAATAAGTAGTAAAATACTACTTTTTGAAACTCGAGTTTGTTGTGTAAAATGAGTTTTAAACACTCGAGTTTCATTAAAAAAAAAAAATTGTGTTGACATGAATTTTTTATTGTAAAAATGCCACATGGAACTTGAGCTTGGTAAACTCGAGTCCATGCAACACAATACTCGAGCTTACCAAGCTCGAGTTCTTTGTAAATACAAAACTCGAGCGTAATGCTCTCTCTCTTCTTTTTTTTTCTATGGTACTCGAGCTTACCAAGCCCGAGTTCCATGTAATATGGAACTTGAGTTGGTAAGCTCGAGTTCCTTCTACTTTATTATTTATTTATTTATTTTAATAATCAACAAATAAACATAAACATAAATAGTATTTTTTTTTTCCATTTGAACTTACAAACATATGTTTATTAATTTAAATAGAAGCATTGTAAAATATAGAAATTTTTAATTCAAAATATTAATTTTTAGGTCACTCATATCCCTTGTTAATTCATTTTTAACACACTCATCAATTTCTAACTTCTCGAAAGCATTATGTCAAATGGTTAAAATATTGGGGGTTACAATGAGAAATAGAACAACATGTAAAGAAAATCTCACTCCATTTTAGCCATGAGCACACCGAAAGAAGTTTAACCTATATATTGTTACATCAATCTTATTTGAATTACTGTATGGTCAAATGATTGATAAGTAATTCAAAAAGAGTGGACCACTCGATATAAGATGAACTTACGTCTTACCACGTCTGGATATGTAAGTTCTTGAATTGCAGTGTTTCTAAGAGGAATGTGAAAGATTTTTCTGTACATCTAAATATTTGGCTGATTGATGTGAAAGATGCTTTAGCAATTCTTTTCTTGGTAAGTTGTACCACACCATGTTATTGAGTGAAATATTATCTCCAACAAGATCTGAGGATGATGGTAACTTTATCAATCCTGTTCCAAATTACCATATGGTCAAATGATTGATAAGTATTGCAAAAAAAGTGGACCACTCAGACATGAAGAAGAACTTACGTTTTACCACGTCTAGATATGTAAGTTCTTGACTTGCAGTGTTTCTAAGAGGAATGTGAAACATTTTTTTTTTTTATGTATATCTAAATTTGTGTTGACGATGTGAAAAGTTGCTTTGGCAACTTTTTTCTCTGGGGTGAGTTGTAGCACACAATGTTTAGATATTGTTCATTGTTTTCTCATAAAACACCTCGTGAAAATGTGTTTTCTAAATTTAAAAGCTAAATCTGAATTTCTTCATGTTTCATTTCTCATGTTTCAATNTATATTAATTAAAATTGTTCACTATTTTTTCATAAAAATTGTTCACTGTTTTTTGCATAAATTGTTTCTAGCATTCTACATAAATTTATTTTTTGTTTAGTATTATTTAAAAAATTGTGTTTTCTCATAAATTATTCACTGAACAATTTTATGAGAATAGTTTTAATTAACCCAATATTAAAATTGCTTACTGCAAACATGTTTATGTAGTGAATAGTGAATAATTTATGCAGAAAAAACAGTGAACAATTTTTTAAATAATTCTGAACAAAAAATAATTTTATGCTAAATGCTAAAAACAGTTTATGCAGAAAAAAATGAACAATTTTTATGAGAAAACAATGAACAGTTTTAATAAATGCAAAAAATAGATTTTATGAATGTAGTAATCAAATTTGAATATACAGTAAACATGATGTGTAGAGAGAAAAATTTATTAATGTAAAAAAAAAAATTTATCAATGCAAAAAAAAAAAAAAAAAGATTCGATTATTGTAAAATTTAAACATGAAAAATTATTCATATTTGGCTTTTAAATTTAGAAAACACAATTTCATTAGGTGTTTTATGAGAAAGCAGTAAACAATTTATGCAGTGAAAAGAGAATAATTTATACAGAAAATAGTGAACAATTTTTTTAATAATGCTGAACAAAAAATAATTTTAAGCAGAATGCTAAAAACAGTTAATGCAGAAAACAGTGAACAATTTTAATTAATGTGGAAAGTAGATTTTATGAATACAGTAAGCAGATTTGAATATACAGTAAACATGATGTGTAGAGAGCAAATTTTATTAATGTAGAAACAGATTTTATCTATGCAGAAAAATAGATTCGATTATTGTGAAATTTAAACATGAAAAAGCATTTAGATTTGACTTTTAAATTTAGAAAACACAATTCCATGAGGTGTTTTATGAGAAAATAGTGAACAATATCTAAATATGGTGTGCTACAACTCGCCAAGAAAAAAAGTTTCCAAAGCAACTTTCACATCATCAACCAAATATTTAGATGTATAGAAAAAATCTTTCACATTCCTCTTAGAAACACTACAAGTCAAGAACTTACATATCCAGACGTGGTAAGACCTAAGTTCTTTTTTATATCTAAGTGGTCCACTCTTTCTACAATACTTATCAATCATTTGACCATACAGTAATTCAGAACAAGATTGATAAAGTAATAATATGTAGCTTAAACTTCTTTAGGTGTGCCCATGGCTAAAATGGACTGAGATTTTTTTTTTTACATGTTATTCTAATTTCTTATTGTAACCCTCAATATTTTAACCAATTTGACCATAACGTTTCCGAGAAGTAAGAAATTGATGAGTGTGTTGAAAATGGATGAACAAGGGGTATGATTGGCCTACAAATTAATATTTTGAAATCAAAATTTCTATATTTTATAATGCTTCTATTTAAATAAATAAAAACATATGTTTGTGCGTTCAAATGAAAAAAAAAATTACTTATTTTTACGTTTATGTTTATTTGTTGATTATCATTAAAAAAAAAAAGAAAAAGAATAAAGAACTCGAGCTTACCAAGCTCGAGTTCTATATTACAAGGAACTTGAGTTTCGTAAGCTTGAGTACCATAGAAGGGAAAAAAGAAAAAAAGAAAAAAAAAAGAGCATTACGCTTGAGTTTTGTATTTACAAAGAACTTGAGCTTGGTAAGTTCGAGGATTATGTTGTATGGAACTCGAGTTCCTTGTGGCATTTTTTAAATAAAAAAATTCACTTTTGAACAAGTTTTTTTTTTTTTTTTTTTTTATTATAATTTTTTTTTTTTATGAAACTCGAGTGTTTAAAACTCAATTTACATAGTAAACTCGAGTTTCATGAACTCGAGTTTCAGAGAAGTGGTATATTGCTACTTATTTTGTAAACAGTAGTATGTTGCTAATAATTTCTGCGAAAAGTGGTAAATGGCGAATTTGGCCAAAAATTATTAGAAGGCATCTGGACCTCCTTGACTAGGCACTATTTGTTTGGTATGCTTGTAGAGTGTGGGCCATCTAGACCTCCTAGACTAGGCATTCAATAGCCAATTTAAGGAATTAAACATAAAACTTTCTACTTTAAACACTTAAAAAGCTTAAGGAATTCCTAACCCACCTCAATTAGGTTTCCAAGTCTACTAAGGGTGTGTTTGGATATTGCTTTTTTTGCTGAAACTGAAAACTTATTGTTAAAAGTACTGTAAATAAAAGTAAAACTTAGTTGAAATAGTACAGTGGGCCATGAATAATACCAAAAAGTGTAGTGGGGCTTATGAATGGTAGAAAAAATAAGTTAAATAGTAAAATAATTTTAATTTTCCATCCTAATCTAAACACACATTAATTGTGTGTTTGACAAAAATTATTTTTGCTAACTTATTTTATAATTTAGTTTATTTTTGCTACTATTTATGGGTCCTATTACACTTTTTGATACTATTCATAGATCTCACTGTATTATTTTAGCTAATTTTTTATCTTTATCTATAGTACTTTTAATAAAAAGTTTTCAGTTTCAGCAAAATAAGCGGATCCTAGATGGACCCTAACTATATAAAAAGAGGAATTACTCTATGTACAGTTACATTTGCTTAGTTAAGTTGTCCATTTGTTGAGATCTAAATAATGGGTTTGGCTGAATATAACTATTAAATGAGAGAGAGAGAGAGAGAGAGAGAGAGAGAAGAAGGATTCTTCTCTCTCTCTTTCTTTATTTTATCTAGGCGTAAATGCATTTTTAGTCCCTACATTTTGACTTTTTTTCACATTTTATTTTTATTATTTTTAGTCTCTAAACCAATTAACACAGAACATTTAGATTCTTGAAGCACCACTCTGTCACCAAACTAATGAAGAACATTGACGTGGCTGACGGATCAATAAAATAATAATTTTTTTTACACATGGATTAATAAAACAACGGGAAGAAATTAGACTCACCAAGCAATAAAATAATAAGCTCACGTGAAGAAGAGCCAAGCAATCTAGTGCGTAGGTAAAGAAGAAGAAGAAACAGAAAGCAATTTACACAAAATCACACCATTCCCTTGTTGGGTTCAACTTCGCTCCCTCTCCCAATTCTCACATGAAAAAAGAGAGGGAAAAAGAAGGAGATAAACATCCATTTGCTCTATTTCTTACCAATTCTAAAACATATGAAACAAAGGAAACAGAGCATCAAACAGAGAACCAAATGGTGTTCCTCATTTNGATTAAAAAAAAAAAAATCAATTGCCTTTATTAAAAAAAAGAGAGTCTATTATTCAAACTTCCTCTATTTCCCATGTTTCACGTTTCACGTTCTTTTTTATTTTTTTATTTTTATTTTTTTTTAACTTTCATTACCATCTCCATTCTAATTGCATCGTTTAATTGTTAATGATGTTGATTTCAAGAGTCTGAGTTGTGATTTTGTAACACTTATGATCATCATTTCCTCCGCCAATTTGCATAATCCCTTATACTTTCAAGAGTGCTGGCAAGTTTTGTCATCTCATTCCTATTTCCTATGATTTTGCTTTTGTTCCTTCTACTCTATATACTACTATTTAAGAGGTTGCACCTGTTTGGACCGGATTTTTTTTTGTTCCAAAATACCCCTACAGCCTATATTTAAGTAGAGACAAAAGTAAAGGGTAGTCAAGTAAAAATACATGTCTAACTTGCACTAAAACATTGCTTACAAAATAGGACTACTTTCTGATGGTTTTCAAATTGCTTTATTCATTTATAAAAAAAAAAAATTAAATAAAACAAACACGTTTTTTTTTTTTTGTGAATATATCTGCCATGATAATTGATTAAAAAAAAAAAAATCAATTGCCTTTATTAAAAAAAGAGAGTCTATTATTCAAACTTCCTCTATTTCCCATGTTTCACGTTTTCACGTTCTTTTTCATTTTTTTTTTTAAACTTTCATTACCATCTCCATTCTAATTGCATCGTTTAATTGTTAATGATGTTGATTTCAAGAGTCTGAGTTGTGATTTTGTAACACTTATGATCATCATTTCCTCCGCCAATTTGCGTAATCCTTATACTTTCAAGAGTGCTGGCAAGCTTGATCTCATTCCTATTTCCTATGATATTTGCTTTTGTTCCTTCTACTTTTATGAAATAATTTTATGGAGTCTAATTTGATCTAATACGTTTTGCATGCCATTTTGAATGAAAGGATTTTGGTTTCAAATTGGTGGATGAGGATGAACGGGCATTATCACTATTGTAACACATGTACTAAAAGGTATGTTTGCACTGTTCAATCTATTCAAATTTTCTGTCAAAATTTTCCTTTTACTTTGTTTGGACCAAAAACTCTTGAGAAGATAGTAACATCCTTATTCCATTCACACTGTGGTTTGCAGATATGTGTTTCAACTGAAAGCACTATAAAGCGACCTTGATAGATCGATGACTGATGCCAATCTAGGATTTTAGCCAAACGAAAGTGTTAGGATTGCATGAACCCCAAGATTTTATGAAGAAGTTACCAAACTTTTGCATTTCTTTTCTTACTCATGTTTCGCATTTGAGCCACTTAATTTTGAATGTGTAATTACATTTGAATCATGGAAAGCAACAATTAAATAATTATTTTTTTTTTGAATGTGTAATTACAATGTACCTATGGTGTTCCCTTCTTTATCATTTTTATTTTATTTTTTTTCAAATGAAGAGGGAAATTATTTATTTGTCAATTCCTAATCTTATATCTATGCTTCTGTTACCTTGCATGTTTATTTTGGAAATTTTGACTTTTGCATATGTATGGTGGTGATTTTTTTTTTTTTTTTAATAAAAAAAATGATTTTATGCTACTGATGTTCTTTAACAAGTTAACTAGGACCCCTCATTCTTTAGGATTCTCCATATGTTATAAGGTAATTTTTGTTAGGAAGTTGGGCACATTAACGAGAGATCTAAAAATGAAGTAGATGACAATATTGAACTGTCGCTTTATATTTTTCAATCACAAACCCAGTTTGAACAATCTTCTACACTTTCGAATTCTAATTATATTGCAATTGATTTTTTTTTTTTTTTTATCAATTATCATGGTAGATATATTCACCAAAAAAAAAACGTGTTTGTTTAATTTAATTTTTTTTTTTTATAAATGAATAAAGCAATTTGAAAACCATCAGAAAGTAGTCATATTTTGTAGGCAATGTTTTAGTGCAAGTTAGACATGTATTTTTACTTGACTACCATTTACTTTTGTCTCTACTTAAATATAGGCTGTAGGGGTATTTTGGAACAAAAAAAAAATCCGGTCCAAACCGATGCAGCCTCTTAAATAGTAGTATAGACAACGGGAAGAAATTAGACTCACCAAGCAATAAAATAATAAGCTCACGTGAAGAAGAGCCAAGCAATCTAGTGCGTAGGTAAAGAAGAAGAAGAAACAGAAAGCAATTTACACAAAATCACACCATTCCCTTGTTGGGTTCAACTTCGCTCCCTCTCCCAATTCTCACATGAAAAAAGAGAGGGAAAAAGAAGGAGATAAACATCCATTTGCTCTATTTCTTACCAATTCTAAAACATATGAAACAAAGGAAACAGAGCATCAAACAGAGAACCAAATGGTGTTCCTCATTTTCTTCGTCTTCCTTTTATTCTTCAATGTCTCCCTCTCTAACCCTCAAGCCTCTTTAGTCGGCGAATTTTGTGGTTCCATAAAGCTGGAATCCAGCCCAAACTTCATTCCTAATTTCATATCTTCAATGGAAGAAGTGTCTAGAAAAATTTCAAAAACAAGGTACTATTTGCGTTTTGCTTTTCCTGATCACTTGCTTGTTCCTACTATGGATTCATCTATGACTTGCTAACATTGTTTACACCATAATTAAATATATTAAGAATTTAACCATGTATCTGTGATGTAAAAGTTCGGTAGAAATGTATTAAGAAATGTTTAGAAATTGAAAATTTCAGTATTTATCCTAGTACTTTTTGTCTGGAAGAAAGAACGGTTACCTGGTAGCAGATCTAGAATTTAAGTCCCGGAGAGAGATTAAAAGAAAGGTTGAAGCCAAATTAATTTTAAAAATTATTAATTTTTTTTTTTTGGAGATAAACCGATAGAATTTTATTGATTGATAGTATAAGTCACGCACACAATAAGCAAACTGGGGCCATTACAAAACTAACTTCCTTCCCAGAATATAGCAAAAGAAAAAGGACCAAAGTAAAGAGGAAACTCCCCCATAACTTCCTTGTTTCCCAATAATACGAATAGAGGGCGACTTACACACATTCAGACCGAACCTGTGGGTCCTACCCCGCCTTGAGTAGTAGCCATTTTTTGGTAAGTCTCTAATGTCGGCGTCGCTAACGCTCCGTCGATGATTACCTTGGGGGTGTGTCTGTGTATTCTTCACGTGAGTTTATTATTTTATTGCTTGGTGAGTTTGATTTCTTCCTGTTATTTTATTGATCCATGTGTAAAAAAAAATTATTATTTTATTGATTTGTCAGTCACGTCAATGTTCCTTGTTAGTTTGGTGACGGAATGGTGCTTCAAGGACTTAAATATTCCACGTTAATTAATTTAAGAACTAAAAGTAATAAAAATAAAATATAGGAACTAAAATAAAAAAAAGTCAAAATGTAGGGACTAAAAGTACATTTATGCCTTCTATCTATTTGAACTAGATTGACTCCCTCAAATCAAATTCCTATGAGAAAAAAACACATGAGAGACAATCAGGGAAGAAATACCGACTCACTTTTCCAGTAAGTATCTCTTCTTCTTCTTCTTTTTTCTCCATTTCTTCACAATTTTTTTTTAATTTTTAATTTTAAAGATTTGTGTTTGTATTTGTTTCCTTGTGGGTTTCTATCTTTGATTGTTTGCTAATTTGGAACTTTAAGTTTATGGTATTAATCTTGGCAAGTTGGACCTTGTGAACAAACACTCCCACTTGAAGGGGAGTTTTTAGGAGGGTCAACGTAATCTTCTCTATTAGATTATCAAGGAAAACAAATTTCTTGATTCTATAGATGATAATTAGTTCAATCGGTCCTGATGGAGATTTTTTTTTTCTTCTAATTTTTGTTCAATTATCAAATAGTGAATTTAAGGTTGTGTTTGGGAACAACTTATTTAACAAATTCCTAGATTCTATAGATGAAAATAATTAATTCAATCGATTCTAATGGAGATTTTTTTTTTCTTCTCATTTTTGTTCAATTGTCAAATAGTGTATTTAAGGTTGGAACAATTTATTCAGCTTTTTGCTAAAATTATTGTAATTAAAAGATAAAAGTTAAATAAAATAAATAGATGACTCATGTAGGACTTACAAATAATAGGAAATATAAACAAAAGTTAAATAAAATAAGTTCGTAAACCCGTAAATAGCATAAAAAATACTCAATAAGCTGTTTTGTAAGTATATCTCAAAAGTTCACTAAGTATTGTCTTACCAAAAAATAAAAAAAAATGTGTACACCTTTTCAATTTTTAATTTTGATGATAGGAGAGATAGAAAAATGAGTTTTTATTATTTTAAAAGAGGGAAAGAGATATAGGTTTAGTAAGATATTTAAGATTTAACCTTTACTTATATAAAAAATCAATTGATGTATTGACTAGTGATAAACAATTATTATTAGAAGCAGACACATAAGTTAAAACTCTTCATAAAAAAAAAAAAGAAAAAAAAAGAAAGAAAAAAAAAAAGAGAAGAGAGAGAGAGAGAGAGAGATATTAAAAAAAAAAAAGAAAAAAAAAAAAGAAAGAGAAAAGAAAGAACGACATCATTTTAGTGCGAACGGCAAACGACGAGCCACGTTTTCTCCCGCCACGCACCAAAATCCGTATTCCGGATATAGCCCAAGAATGGAAACATTATTTCCAAGAGTACCACTACCACCACAGTTTCCATTGGAAAATAGATTTTAAAAAGTCAGAGGGGCATTTGAGTAACTTTGATTCCCTATGACCTTCGTGCAGAAAAGTCGGTCCGTGTTCTTGGGATGGGAATCCTCCTTTCATTTCTTCCCTCGGTCTTGTCCTTTTGTCTTTTTCAGTTTTCCCCTTCCTTTCCATTATAGCCTTTTTGCTGCTTCCTGCTCATACACATTTCTCTTTCTCTTTTGATTGCCAAAAATGGCCCCACAAACCAGACGAACGACATTTCCCAACGTGGTCATTGAGAGAGACACTGACTCTGAACCCAGTTCGTCAGATGAAGAAGAAGAAGAAGATTACAAAGAAGTAGAAGAAGAAGAAGAAGAAGAAGGAAAAGTTGTGGATAACAAAAATGAAGAGAGAATGGAGGAATCGTTGGAAGCGAAGAAGAAAGGGAAAACACCCATTACTATTAGTCTCAAGAAAGTTTGCAAAGTAGAGGAGGCTTTACCCTTAACCTATAGGGTTTTTCGAAATCCCACTTTTTTTTTTTTTGGTTTCTGTTTTTGTGTGTTATTTTATTTTATTTTTGTGATGTTTCAGGTTTGCAAAAAAGTGGGTCATGAAGCGGGATTCAAGGGGGCTACGTATATAGACTGCCCCATGAAACCATGCTTTCTCTGCAAAATGCCTGGTAAGTTCGAACCTTTTTATTTGTTTGTAGAATTCTGCTTACTGGGTATTGCTAATTGAATTGCAATGTCTCCTCGTGATTCGGTTTAATGGAATTAGGAATTTTGTGTGGGTTAAATTTATGTATTTTGTTCTTGATAGCACTGATGCACATCTATACAAAAACGCTCGGTAATATACTAGTTACATATCTTTTTATATATGATACAATGATTTTGATATTGTGTGACATTGTTTTAAAAGTTTTATAATTTGTGTTACTTTGAGGTTAATTTATGTGTTTTGGCATGTGGATTTTGTGAATTTAAGGTCACACTACAATGGCTTGCCCGCATCGAGTGGCTACTGAGCATGGGGTCATCCCTGCACCCCGCAGAAATACCCGTAATCCATTGGAATATGTCTTTGAGCGCCAGTTCAGACCAAGTGTTCTTCGGGTAATCCTTCACCTCACTATCTGCTCTTTTATTATTATTATTTTTTCCCTTTGGTGGGAGCTATGATTTCCCCTTCTGTTTTTGTGTTAGTATTTTATTTTAGTATGATCTGTAGTATCGAAGTATATTTTTTACATGTCAAATTGTCTCTTAAGAAGCATGTGAAGACATTTAGTATTGCTAGTTTGGTTTACTGTATGACAAGGAATTTCTAGGTATGTTAGAATTCACACTGTTTTGACTTATTACTCTACTTTAGATATCAAGTTTGGTCATTTAGGTGCCTCCTGGGCATGAGGACAAACTGCTCAGCCCATCAGGTGTGAAAAGCTTCTGGATTACCCGGTAATTGGCTCTAGCAGGCGGGATTAGTTGTCTGTAGGAGTTTGATTAAAGTGAGGATTGTTATACCATATGTTCTGTGATGTGTAGCTAATCTAAGTGAAGTTCTTCCATGTCATGTATATATATATAAAAGAAGTTTGGTCAATTAGGTGGCTATCAAGGAAGTTTTCCCTAGAAGTGGAGTTTTGAACCAGTAGCCTCTGCTTAGGCATGGTCTCCATCTGATTGTGCTATTCATTGGGATGAATCTTCCGAGTTACATATGACAAATTTGTAATTGAAGCAAAAAGAGGGGTGACTACTAGACTTTGGGTTCCAAACGGTGAAAATGGAGTGTTGGTGGTGCCTTCCTATTGGTGAAGGCTAAGTGGTGTAAATGGACTAAAAAAATATAAAAGTAAAAAAATGATACTGCTGCCTTCTATTTATGTTGGTTGCATTACTATGGGTCTTGTCACTCTGTCTATCTTCTCAGAGTTTCTTTTTTTCTTGGTCAGAGGATAGGGTTCTGTCTCCTGGTTTTAACTTCAATATGGAATCTGAGTCATAAAGTCATTAATGTTTCGTTACTTTAATAAGGAATCTGAATCATGAAGTCATGGTCAGGCTATCTTAAGTTGAGGCTTCCAGGTTTGCTATTATGGTTCTAGACAAACAGAATTCTCTTTATATGATCTTTTTTAGTAATAAAATTTTCTAGGCCATAGTCATACCATTGGAATATTTTTGACAATTAAACTATTTCATTTGCTCTCTTTCTTGGCATTTGGGCTGTTTATACAACTTTTTCAATTTTATCAATTCCTGGCCTTCTGGGTCTTCATGGAGCTGTACCATTGTATTGGAAAGGAGTGGGTGGAAATGTGATCTTCACTGCGAAGAATTTATTGTATTTTTTATCATCTCTGTAACAGATCAAACCAGCTTTTGTAATCCCAGATAAGGTGACTTGTGCGGTTATCAGATATCATAGTAGACGTATAACGTGCTTGGAGTTCCATCCAACAAACAATAACCTCCTTTTATCTGGAGATAAGGTCAGTCTCACCTGCATTATATGTCGTGAGCGTTTGGATTCAGCTGAATCCGGCGTTTTCACAGCTGCGTTTTCAGATTTTTTTTTTTTGAGCGTGAACAGTAAAATCACTGTGCAGAGACAAAAATTACTGTTCATGCACTGTTTATTACTGTTTATATACTGTTCACGCAATAAAAAATATTAAAAATGAATCTCACAGTACTATTTACACGTTTAAAAATTATTTTGCTACAGTATTTTCAGTTTTCAGTTTTCAGTTTTCAATTTCAGCAACAATAAGTTCAATCCAAACGGACCCGTCATTGCTTGTTTCAAGTTTTATGTTGTGTAATTCCGTAATTGTTTAGTGATCATTGATACTTGTTTTTCTTTCTTCTGAATTCTGGTTTGATGTTAAAGAAAGGGCAAGTTGGAGTTTGGGATTTTGGTAAAGTTCATGAAAAGATGGTCTATGGAAATATTCACTCTTGCATAGTGAATAACATGAGGTTAGTTATCTTGGCTCTCTCTCTCTCTCTCTCTCTCTCTATATATATATATATATATTATATAGTGCACATCAAAGTCAGAGTGCTAAACCCTATTTGAATACTTACAGGTTCAATCCTACAAATGATGATTCAGTATATGCTGCATCCTCAGATGGAACCATTAGTTGCACTGACTTGGAGACCGGAATTTCATTATCTCTGATGAATCTCAATCCTGATGGGTGGCAGGTGATTATTTTCTCCATTTTCTTTTTGGAGTTAATTAATTATGACTTGTCATGTTATTTTATTAATCTTAAGCGTGAGAGTTGTTTTTCAATTGTATAACTAAGCTATTGGGCCTGATGACTAAAAGCCTCATTTCTCAATTTTCAAAAATTTATGATAAATCTATAACTGTTGAGACTTGATTTATTTGTAGCACAATCTTTAGTAAGAGTTGCATTGATTATTTTTTTACTCTGAAGCAGTTTCTTTTACTCCCTGTGTAATAATATCTTTTAAGTTTATATGTTTTAAATTAAGTAGATTTTTATATATCTGTTGTTAGTCAGTATTCATTTTCTTCAGGTTTGAATCTATGGTATTGGTTTGTGTGTTGATTTAGTTTCTGAAATTATTTTAAGTTTAAGTGATACCATTTCAGTTGCATCTCATAATGCTTTACATACTAGAATTTTTATTTATTTATTTATTTATTTATTTTTGTTGTTGTGTGATGGGAAAAAAATGACATCTCCATGGTTCAGTCTTCAACTCTATGGAAAGATCTGTGGTGTTAATGTCCGAAATTTTATAGTAAAAGTATAGGGAAGCTGCAGGGGGTGTTCCACCCCTCTCCTTCCCTTTGTGGGATTTTGGGTCTCTTTTAGGTTGAGGGATCTGGGGAACAGAGTAGGAGAGAAAAGTAAAGGGTGACTGTTTTTACTTGTACAATTAATGTTATATTACCATCAGGCATGGATTATATATGGTTTGCTTGTAGGGTCCAAGCAGCTGGAGGATGCTTTATGGCATGGATATCAACTCAGAGAAAAGTCTTGTGCTGGTTGCTGATAACTTCGGTTTTCTCTACTTGTAAGTTTTTTCTTAACTGCTTTTCTTAAAATAAAGAGTTGTAAGGTTGGAGTGATAAAAAGATATATACAGATACAAGAACTTAATGAAAAGTGAACCTAAATAGTAAGACAGTTAAGTGATACAGTTGGCATTTTGTTTAACAAGTTTTTGCCATCCATGTTAAATTTCTTTTAGAATTTACCCTTCTGTGTTGCCTGCTACTGATAATTATTTGAAAGTATTTTTATATTTGTACTATTTTGTAATAGTAAGTGGCTACTTCATTGCTTTCCAGTGGGTTTTTTTTCCTTTTGTCATTTGCATTGCCTTGTTGGTGGGCCACCTATATGGTTAATGAATGATAAAGCTGGCAACTAATTATTTATTTGTTAGAGTTGCTGGTTATTTTTCATCAATTTATTATTTATATTAGCATTGGGGCATTCTTGTAATTATCTGGCTGACCTTGAATAATTTTTGAGGATCCATAGCCTACCCCAGAATTTGGGACTAAGGCTTGGTTGTTGTGAATGTTGTAATCATGCCATAAACCCTAATATAAATATGTGCTAAGGTGAGGAATTGATTAATATAGGCCTAGAATTTTTTTTAAATCTCTCTTTCTCTCTCCCCCTTCATTCTTCTTTTCTCATTTTCTCTCATTTAACCCCAATATATCCTATTTTATTACTCAGCTTTAGTATATTTCTATTTGATAGATGCTGGCAAGGATAATCTAGTTCTTGTTTCGGGTTTTCCATTACACAGGTCATGCTAGAGTGTTTTTACATGCGATTTGAAATTTACTGCTTTGAAATTTATTGCTTACAAGAATTGAACTCAAGATCTCTTGCTATGATATAATTTTACCTATGATTTATTTTTTTGAACTTCAGGCATACTCACAGGTAGGTTTGATTTCTCTTTTGGCATATTTAGGGTGGATACTCGCTCAAACAACAAAATTGGGGAGGCAATTTTGATCCATAAGAAAGGTAGCAAGGTGGTTGGACTCCACTGCAATCCTGTTCAACCAGAGCTTCTTTTGAGCTGTGGAAATGATCATTTTGTGAGTCTTTTAGTTTTAATGTGATTAGTTTTGAGTTTTTATTTATTGTTGGTTTGTTTCCCTGTGTATACCCAGGTGTAATTTGGCTTTGCTTCTTACTTATTTTGAAGAATTTTTAGATTTTTTTATTTTCAATGTACCATTGATGATAAAAATAGATTTATTCTATGAATCATTGCTACTTGTAAATCTGCAATTATGCAATAATACTTTATAAATATTGTTCTCATTGTAGTAGCCCTTATAAACTGGTTTCTGCACCTTAGGCTCGTATATGGGATTTGCGTCGAATGGAAGCTGGATCTTCCCTCTATGACCTTGCACACAAACGAGTTGTTAACTCAGCATATTTCTCTCCACTGTCGGGCAGCAAAATCCTGACTACATCACAGGACAATCGTCTTCGTATATGGGATTCTATATTTGGTGATTTGGACTCCCCAAGCCGAGAAATAGTGCATAGTCATGATTTTAATCGACATTTGACTCCTTTTAAAGCAGAATGGGATCCAAAGGTAATATAATTGTAGCATATTTTTATGATATGCATATTATACAATATACTCTTTGAATTTTTCTTTTTCCTACAAAATACTGATGTTTTTCGGTGCAGGACCCTTCGGAGTCCCTTGCAGTTATTGGTCGTTACATTAGTGAAAATTATAATGGAGCTGCCTTACATCCCATTGATTTCATAGACATCAGCACAGGACAACTAGTTGCTGAGGTCATGGATCCAAACATCACAACTATTACTCCTGTGAACAAGCTGCATCCACGTGATGATGTTTTGGCCTCTGGTAGTTCAAGGTTAGTACTCTATTCCCTCATCAACTTATAATGCAAAGTGATAAAGCTTTGTTTATGTTCCTCCGTTATGCTCTGATAATTAGATTGGTTTGACATTGATTTTTTGGCTGATGAAGGATTAAGCTGTTGTCTTTTGTCCTGTCCAAGGAAGAAATGATTACTGGTGACAGTGACGCAGTTTGTGAACTACATAGACTGTTGGCATTTCTTTGAGTTGTCATGCAAAGCACATATCGCCTACTGTTTTTTATTTTTTTATTATTATTATCATTATTTTTTAAATTCTAATCCCAGGTGTAATAGCTATTTGCGAAAAGTCCAGCTTAATATAATGCTGAGATTAAATTTGGCTTGATGGGAGTAGGAGATATTTTTTCCTGATTAACAAACATTAATTTCTGAGATCTGGAGTACCTTTTAATGATTTGAAAATTCTATTATTTTGTTACGTTAATATAGAGAAGTTGAAATTCTCGATTTCTATCACTTCTTCATTTTTCCCCCCTTAATAGATAACTTTGGATTTGAAATGTTACTTTTGTTTTGTTCTATTACTATTTGTAGTCTTACCATGCTACTCTCTCTTAGGTCACTTTTCATTTGGAGGCCGAAGGAGAAGTCTGAGCTTGTGGAACAGAAGGTTGAAAGGAAGATAGTTATTTGCGATAGAGCCGAGAAGAAACGAAGTCGAAAGTATGGGAATAAAAGTGATGATTCTGATGATGACAAATTCACCTCCAAGGGTAAGAAGTTGAAGTCCAATAAACCTGAATGGAAATTAACTCGCTGTTCTGGCAAGGTCAAACGCTAATCTAGAACTAAATTTGAACTTCAAAGTCCTCTTTCCTTTTTGGTCCAAGAGCTGGAATATATCTACCAACCCTGGCAGAACTTTTTTAGCTGTTTTGAAGCTTTCCATCTGCCACTTCTCTGTACAGGAAGATACTTTGCCGCTTTTTGCTTAGCCTTTCAGGCAAAGACCTTTTTGATTTAGTACTAGGAAGCTGTATTTAGCTGTTTAGCATCTTGCTTCCTCTTTTTGCTTTATATTTGGAAGGCTGACTGTAGCCTGCAGGAGGATGCATGATAGTCCTTTTGCAACATTGTACAAAGTTGGGTATTTTGTATCAGCGTGTAGCATTGTATTTCACATTTCGGAATGTAGCTTTGTGCGTGAGGAATTCCCTCAATTGGCTTAATCTACACGGTGATGGAATTTTTTCACCGGTCAGGTAAAACCTTAAGTAGTTGCTTAACAGACTAGAAAGTGGGAAGAGGCATTTGGACTGATGCCATTCCTGTCAACCGAGTCTGTAGTGGCTGGGCAGAAATGTGAAGGTAACTTATTGTTATTATTTGCTGGGTTGTGTTACTTGTGTATATGAATACATATTAGAAATATTGTAGACTTGTAGTCTAGCAGTCGTACTCCATTTTCTTATACTCTATGTCTGCAAAATATCAAGTTGATCAAAACCTGATCTCATCTAAAAATATAATATTCATGGTTTTTTTTTTTTTTTTTTTTTTTTAAACTTTTTTATTACAACTCTAGTGAATTCAGCAGATTTGATAATATTTCAATTGATAGGAATTTTTACTCAAACAGAGATGGAAAAACACAATAACAACAATGAAACTAATGTAAATAGAATCAACAACTAAGAAACTAAATAAAATTATTTGCATTAAAGAAGAACATGAGACAAAAAAAAAAAAAAACCTTAATACAAGCATTTAATAACTAAACACTCTACTATTGCTTGCTCTTAAGTATATGGCAACAAGGGAAATGTAAATGAACTGGAAGAATTACACTACTCCTAGAATAGAAGTAAAGTAGACTTGTGAAAGTGTTGGCGTTGAATTGTTGATTGTTTATGTACCTTCTCCATGGATAGTTCTACTTTTTATAGGCAAAAAAGGTAGTAATTTCTAACCAATAACCACTTGACAAGATAAGGGAGCAATTTCTTAAATTCTTAGTAACTACTCTTCTTTAAGTCTTCTACTTGAGTGATAAGTGGCTTCAAGTTTTTTATAACTAAATTGAAAAATATCATTTATTGCCACATGTAATATAAGTAAGAATGTAGTTATTTCCTAGGAAGGTTAAAACTATAACCAATTTACCACCAAAAAAAAAAAAAAAAAAACACTTACAACTGACAAGTAAATGAATGCAATTTATGCCACATCATTAATAACGTAATAAATAAATTTCTTAATTGTTATTATTACTGTTATTTGTGTTTAAAAATTGACACATCAATTTGTTAATGCTTATGTAGTGATATATATAGTATTTATGCATCAATATATTGTTTACCATGTAATCTCACTTGAAGAAAATGACTTAGGATTTTAAAATCTTAGAACCATTCTTCATTTTTGTTTTATGAACCTTAGAACCATTCTTCTTAAGATTCACATCACATAAGTTCTAAATTTACAGACGACTTTATTACTAGGCCTATTTGTGGCATAATTTCTAAGCTCACACAGTATAATTGCAAAACTTGCATGTGTGATTATTTCCGAATTATAATTACATCTGGGTGTTAAACCGTTAACGGTCTAACACTTATTTCCCTCCTTCAAGCAGAACCCACTCGATTGCCATGGGTTGTACGCTCGAGTCCATGGAAAGGCTCTCTTAATGTGTCCTGTGAACAAGAAACACTGCTCCCATCCGATAGGTAACTCATTTTCATTCAGAAGGCTGCTAATCAAAGACAAGTGGGAAATGATAATAAAAGTACGTACAATATAAAACAAGTTTCTTCATTATGCTGAAATAAAACTTTCTTCTTCAAAACGTACTTAAGCAATAGAACCAAAGGAGATGCCCAACTTCCTTAACAAGACATGGGCAATGTGCTATGGTGCACCAATAATCACTTTTTGCAGTAATTTTTCTCCGAGTTATTATAAGACCACAATATTTATCACACATTTTCTTATAATTATTCTATATGATAGACTATGAAGGGTCATCGTTACTTTCATATAAACCCATTACTTACCGTCAACCACGTAAATAGTTGTAGGAAATGGTATGCTAAAAGTTGTGATTCTAGAATTATTGTTTTTCTCCAGGTCAAAAGCTTCATACATGAATTTTTGTTGTCATGGTTTGACTTTATTGTGCCATCAATCTTGGTTGAAGATCGAGATTTGAAATTATTTAGACTTGACATTGTGACCTAATTTGAGATAGATATGTTTATATTTTATCTTTATGGTGTAACATTGTAAATCATGAATTTATGGTATAGATAGTAAATTCCATCTAGTTTTTACAAAATATTTAATACTAGTTAAAAACAAAGTGTGTGTAATCTAACAAATAGTTAGATCCGGTAAATTGCTATAATATTAACAAATAGTTAGATCCGGTATAACTTAATATGATCTAATCATCTCATATATTATTGTAAATAAAAGTTGACCGGAGAAATCATGGTTGTGCCACGTTGTTACCTTACCTTATTGGCACATATGCTACTATTAACTTGTTATTAACAAAGGTAAGTTTCAAATTAGTCAAATAAAATATAATGAACCAGTTATCATGTTTTGTGTTTATAACTTTTATCTCATTTTTTATTTATCTCAATCTCGAAAAAAAATTAATGCAATGGTTTTTTTTTTTCATTTTTATTCTTTACACTCAAAATATAAGAATACACAACATTTTCATTGATATTATACACCTAAATTTTCAGTTTTCATCATATTAAATTGTAGGCATGATAGGCCCAGTAGTGTGTATATATGGGTCCGTTTGGATTGAACTTATTGTTGCTAAAACTGAAAACTGAAAACACTATAGCAAAATAATTTTTAAATGTGTAAATAGTACCGTGGGACCCATTTTTAATATTTTTTAGTGCGTGAACAGTGCTAAACAGTGCGGGAACAGTGATTTTTGTCCCCTGCACAGTGAACTCATGTGAGATTACTGTTCATGCGTAGGGAAAAAAAAAAAATTGAAAACGCAGAAGGGAAACATGGATGCCGAATCCAAATGGCCACTATATATATATATATATATATTGGGTTAGGGGCCTGATCTGAGGACATCTAGTAGTACGAGGACGGGTGAACGCTGTCATGGAAGTCGGCATTAGTGAATGAAGAAATGGGGATTGGTCATGAGGGTCTAGGAAGGTGGTCCGAGGAGGAATGCCACCTCAACTGAGCAAAGTAGATGTCAGAAGGCATGGTCTGCTATCAAGAGCAACGTTTTGGGAAATTCTATTGATAAGGCTACACATCATGAAAGTACAGGACAAAGGGAAGTTATGAAATATCTAAGAGAAAGTTGCTACCACCGCATTAAATGTTCTGTAGCTAATTCTCTGGCTACATTAATGTGGAAGTGATACTTGAACAGTAATTTTCAGCCTTACAGCTACTCTCAGAGACTTCAGGAAGGTGCTGATGGGATAGGAATCAACTCAAAAACCTGGTCTACACGTGGAAGGTGGAGATGAAAGAAGGAGGATAGTATAAAAAAGAAAGAATACCCTGAAGAAGGGGGATTGGAGAATTGAGAGAGAAAAACACTATAACTACAAAAATTAGACTTGTAATCAAATCCAAAATAAATATATACAAGAACTAATCTCCTCAGATTATGCCGAGGACGATTTTCTTTGGGTAAAACTAGTTTATCTTTGCTTTCTTGTCATCTGGATCCACCATAATTGTTATCTAATTCATTAGAACCTAGTTTTCGAACCCATTTTCTACAAATTCATTGTATTGGGCTTTTTGGTTTTAAATCCTTTTACCTTTTGGGCTTAGGAACCAAATTGTGCTCCTACAATTGGCACCCCTCGAAATTCTCCTCTTTTGCTCCTTGGGAACAAATGAGGATTTCGATATCACTACAATTACACCACTCTTATCATACATCATCTCTGTCTGTGCAAGTACCTTTTCAACTACCCAATGCACGCTCTTGACAATTACCCTACTTTTATCATACGTCATCTCTGATTGCACAAGTACCTTTTCATTAAATTTTTTGCGGCTTCATGTTCCCCACGTTCTACGGTGCGATACAGATCCAATGGCTAGGGATTTTATTGGAACTTTCTTTTCTACTTTTCTTTACACAGAGCCCTTTTCTCCTCGGCCCTCTTAATTTTCCTTTACCATCTTAGTACCTCCAACCCTTTTTCATATATGGGTAGATTTGCTTACTTGGTAGACTCCGCAGAGAGTATAGAGAGTTTTAAAGCGCAATATAGAATTCCACCAGGAGTCTTCATTAGATACTGTAAGGAAGGGGATTGGCACGTTCAGAGGCAGGAGTGAGAAGTGGTAATCCTGATGATTGCCTTCATTGAGGAAGGGATGAGGATCCCCATAGGCACAATCACTAGGGATTACCTAAGGGTTCATAGATTAGCCCCCACCCAATGTGCCCCAAATATGTTTAGGATTTTAGGTAGCATAGATGCCCTTAATGAGAAAATGGGCTTAAACCTTACCCATCACAATGTCAACTGGATTTACAACATTCACCACTTAGGGCAGAGATATTACCTAAAAACTAGGTACCCTGAGATTAGGCTCATCTCATGCCTCCTTGAATCCAACAAAGGCATGTACAAAGATTTTCTAATCATTTCAGAGGAGTGGCACGATGGCCTCTACTGCCCGACGAGAGAGGGGAACTAGGTGGGGTTTTTAGATCTAGGTTTATTATTTTAAAGTCACCCCTTTCTCTCTTTGACATATTTTGGACCCATTTTTCTCTGTTTGTGTTTGTAATTGAACTTTCCTTTGATTGGTGCCACATTTTTTTTCCCCTAATGGTTTTGCAGATAAGCACGCCGCCGTTTTGAATTTCAATCTCATCAACCAGCTAAACCTAGACAAGATACTTAAAACTGAGGTTTTCATTCATAGTTATGGTCAGTTAACGGTGGCCCACCTCATCCTCAGCTACAACCCTCTTTCGTCTAGTTTACAGACGTCGAAGTGCGTGATAAAGGTGAAGGACCCGCGCTTGCACCTGATAAACGTTGCCGCCCTAGGTTTCCTCAATCTAGGCCCTGCTCCTGAAGGGGTACTTGAAGTGAACTTGTCGCCCCTATATACAGCTGAGGAACCCACCCCTTCCCAACCTGCTATCAAAGAAGAGGAAGAGGAAGAGGTAGTTGAAGTCTTGGATTTTGGAGTTGACTTCGAAATTTTTAACTAGCCCTAATCTCCAGAGCCTCAGGTTGGTGACTTTAGCCACCTTTATCTAGCCCAAGCAGAAACTAGGAAAATACAAGCGTTCCTGAAGCAATGGGTATACAAAGCAAGCCTAGGGCTAGCCTTCTAGAGATCATGGAATCTTAAGCAGGGGGCAAGGCACCCGAGGTAGCCGGTCAAGGTAAACACCCTTTTCTTCCCACTCCTTATGACCCTCAGCTTGAACTTGCAGACAAAAAAAGGAAATGGGACCAGAAGGGGAAGAATGTGATGGAAGAGGGTCGATGTGCCATTCTCAAGGAGAATGAGCCTCAAAGAGGGGCCAAGGTAGTCAAGACTACCCAGACGAGGTCCTCAAGCAATGGGGCACCTAGAGACAGGGGATGTGACCTTCACACTAGGGTTCTAAACTGGAATCCCCCCTGGTGTGGGAAAGATCCCCTCTCCCTGCGAACTCCTCAATAAGAGACTTCTAGCATAGGAAGGTTGGATATGTAGCAGACGCCGTAGAGCAAGCCTTACTACAACCCAATGACATGGCTGATCTATGGACCATGAAGAGACAAGAGGTGTTTTTGGATTTGAAGAGAGACCTTGTCATGGTAAGTCTTTCAAGCTGAGCTCTCTTTCTCTTTGCTATTCTATTATATATATATATATATATATATATTTTTTTTTTTTTTTTACTTTTACTTTTGCTCATTGCTACATTTCCTTTGCAGCCGTTCAAGCTACTTTTAGGGTTGAGGAGTTGGTGAATATCACTCACTGACAAATGAAGGATGAGGAGGGTAGGCAGATTGCTGTTGTTAAGGCCTTTAACGTGGCCGAGAAGAGGGTTAAGGAGTTGAACGCCAAGCTCATCGAGGCTGAAAGGGAGAAGAAAAGCGCTGAGGCGGCTTTGGAAGGGGTGGAAAGGCAGGTCGAGACTCAGCGCAAGCAACTTCGCCAGGCCAAGGATGAGCTTGTTATGGCTAGGGAGCAAATAAAAGTGCTGAAGAAGAAATTGGACAATGCTGAGAAGGCTAGGGACTAGGCCGAACAAAATGGCTACGACGTGGGGGTAGTTGAGACCGAGGAGGCCCTTAAGGCTAAGGTCTTGGGGGTATGTAGAGCATACTGCCTCTAGGTGTGGAACGAGGCGCTTAACCTGGCCGAGGTTAAGGTCTCCTCAGCACTTAGGAGAGCAGAGAATGTTTACTACCCTCCTGCAGTTCGGGCATAAGGCTTCTCAGCCTCCCAGGATGATGTAGCCCCAAAGGTTCGAGCCTTATTGATGAGATTCCGACTAAGGACCTTCCTCCTTCCAACAGTCCTCCAAAGGGGGCAGAGCAAGCTAGTGTAGCTAAAAAGGAAAAAGAAAACCCTAAGGAGGTTGCCCTTGAGATCACAAAGCCCTCAGCTACACCCAAGAATTCTTCCGAGGGAGGGGTGGTTTCCTAAAGCCACGAGGTTTTGGCAACTTTCCCCATTCCTGCCAAGGAAGAACCCAAGGGTAAAGGCTCAACATCCTCAGTAGCAGCAACTGCTCAGCCCGCCAAGACTCCAGCAAAAGACGAGCTTGTAATAAAAATGAAGTCATGAGTTTTCTTTTTTTTTTTTTTTTTTTTTTTTTTTTAAATTGTTGTTTTTGTTTCCAAGATTTGTAAGCAATTTACCCTTTTGTAATCTATTTGCCTTTTTTTGAGGCTCAGCTTAATGATAATTATAAGCTTCTCTTTCATACTTGTGGTATTTACATGAATCCTAACCTAGTTTTTGCTTTATTGCACACTTAATCAAGGTGACAATGAGATATAGCTCCATTTAATTATCTGCATAAGTGATAGCATAGTTACTACATCCCACATGATCAGCCATAGGTCAGGCTAAACCTACTAAGTCTACAATCTCAACAAAGTAAACCCTTAACTTCAAAAACATACACAATGGTGGAGCATCCATCTGTGTTGGGCTCCACCTAACCTTCCACTTATCAGTAAGTTTAAGGAACTAGAGGTGATGATTAGTTCTCAAACAAATCATAGATATACTTGCAAATGCTTTAAGTGATGTTCAAGTGTGTCCATTTGATCAAGTTACTACCATGAAGGTCTTTGCCATTTAGCATGGCTGGTTCTATTTGATACTTAAATAAATAATAGGAAGTACTAATTTATCCAAGGTATGTGGTTCGAGGAACCAGACATGACTAAGGTTCTGTTTGATACTTAGAAAAATGATATGAAATATTAATTTACCCAAAGTATGTAGTCTGAGAAACCAGATATGACCAATGTTCTGTTTGATATTTAAAAAAATGATATGAAGTATTAATTTACCCAAAGTATGTGGTCCGAGGAGCTAGACATGACTAAGGTTCTGTTTGATACTTGAACAAATAATAAAAAGTATTAATTTACCCAAGGAATGTGGTCCGAGGAACCAAACACAACCAAGGTTCTGTTTAACACTTTAGAAAAATGATATGAAGTATTAATTTACTCAAAGTATGTGGTTCAAGGAGCTAGACATGACTAAGGTTCTATTTAACACTTAGAAAAATGATTGAAAATATCAATTTACCCAAGGTACGTGATCTAAGAAGCCAGACATGACTAAGGTTTTGTTTGATACTTAGAAAAATGATATGAAATATTAATTTACCCAAAGTATGTGGTCTGAGGAATCAAGCATGACTAAAGTTCTATTTAACACTTAGATAGGTGATCGATGCAACAGATAATATCATAAGCAAAATATGGTAGAAATGCCTTTCATTAATAGTAATACATTCTTAGGTTATTTACATTCTAGGAGCGTAGTACAACTTTTTCATCTAGATTTTCCAAGAAATACACTCCTATACCAGCTATTGAGGTGATATGGTACGACCCTTCCCAATTGGGTCCTAACTTCCACATGCTGAGTTCTTTGCAGTACCCAAAAATTTCCATAATACCAAGTCTCTAGGAGCTAATGGTCTCAACTTCATATTTGAGTCGTACGCCTGTTTGAGTTTTTGCTGATAATACGCCAACTGAACCATGACATTTTCTCTTCACTCTTCGATTAGATATAAACTCTTCTCTAACAGCCCGTCATTGTTGCTCGGAGTGAAAAAGCTTGTCCTCAGTGTTGGGAATCCGGTCTCTAGAGGAATTACAGTCTCAGTCCCGTAAGTTATTGAAAATGGTGTCTCCCCTATTGACTTACGAGGTATAATCTGATATGTCCAAAGGATGTGTGGCAGCTCTTCCACCTATTTCCCCTTCGCATCATCCAGCCTTTTCTTAAGTCCATTTACTATGACCTTATTGATAGCCTTGGCCTGTCCATTCCCCTGTGGATAAGCCGGAGTGGAATACCTATTCTTAATACACAGGTCACAACAATACCTCCTCAAGGCTTTGTTATCAAACTAAAAACTATTTGCTAGTGGTTTAGTTTTAACCCACCTGGTGAAGTAATCCGTGCCGACCAATAACCACCTCTCATTCCCTGCTGCCTTAGGGAAATGCCCTACAATATTGAAGCCCTATTGAGCAAAAGGCCAAGGGTTGAACAGAGGATTGAGGACACCCCCTGGTTGATGAATGTTTGGGGCAAATCTTTGGCATTGGTCACACTTCTTTACTTACTTTTGTACTTCCTTATGTATGTTCGGCCACCAATATCCTTGAGTGAGGACTTTATGAGACAAGGATTTGCCTCTAGTGTGACTTCCACAAATCTCTTCATGTAACTTTTCCAAGAGTAGCTCTACTGCCTTAGGGTGTATGCATAGCAAGTATGGCCCAAAAAAAGAGCGTTTGTACAACTTCAGGTCCTCGGATAACCAAAATCGAGGAGCCTTTCTCAGCACTTTGTTAGCCTCAAACTTCCCCTCAAGTAAGATATCCTCCTTAAGGAATAACACAATAGAGTCCATCCAGTTAGGTCCCACCCTAATTTGATAAATATGGACCATCTCTCTCTTCATCTCAACAGGTTTGCACAAGTCTTCAACAAGGATAACCTAAGGTAAGCTCTGCATCAAGGAGGTTGCGAGAGTGGCAAGGGAATCAACATGTGTATTCTTGCTTTTAGGAATTTGCAGTAAGGTGAAAGACTTGAACCCTGATTGCAAGCGCCTAACCTGATTCAAATATTCTTGCATTCTCACATCTCTGGCCTCTAACTCTCCCTTTTCTTGGCCTACAACCAACCTTGAATCTGAAAATATCTCCACTTTTTTTCCTCCTATTTTCTAAACCAATGTTATCCCTACCAATAAAGCCTCATACTCAGTCTCATTATTTGTGGCCAAGAAACCCAACCTTAAGGATTTTTCAATAATGATTTTCTCAAGAGAAATTACAACTAGCCCCACTCTAGATCCTTTTTAATTTGCTGCACCATCAACGTATACCTTCTAGGATAAAGGCTCTTGTAAGGAGACCATGCCAACTAATTTTCCACCTATGCCCTTCTTCTCTACTTCCTCTTCCATTGGGGATTTAGCAAACTCAACCACCAAATTTGCGAGGACTTGGCCCTTGATTGAGGTGCGAGGCATATACTTAATATCAAAAGCCCTTAGGATTGTACTCCATTTGGCAATACTTTTGTGTAATTAGCACTCTGAAGTAGTGATTGAAGCGGAAGTTGGGTTAAGACAACAACTGTGTTGGATTGGAAGTAGTGGGAGAGCTTACGCGTAGCATGCACTATTGCCAAAATGGCCTTTTCCAGTGGTAGGTAACGAACCTCAGCCTCATGCAGTGACTTGCTCACATAATAAATTGGCATTTGTACTCCATTATCAACTCGTATCAGTACTAAGCTTATCGCATAGAAAGCTACAGCAGCATAAGCAAATAGGACTTCCTCTTCCTCAGGCCGGGACATAATAGGTGGTCGAGAAAGGTATTCCTTCAACTATTGGAAGGCCAGGGCACACTCCTCGGTCCACTCAAACCCTTTCCACTTATGTAACAACCGAAAGAAAGGCCTACACTTGTCCGTTGATCGAGAGATGAACTAGTTTAGAGCAGCAGTCATCCCTGTCAATTTCTGAACCTCTTTGGGATTCCGAGGAGGTTGCAATTCATTAATTGCCTTAATCTGATCATGGTTGACTTCAATTCCACGGTGAGTGACCATGTAACCTATAAATTTACCCGAGGCAATGCTATTGTAGGAATGATAGGCCCAGTAATGTGTGTATATATATATATATATATATTGGGCCAAGGGCTTGATCTGAGGACATCTATTAATTCGAGGATCTAGTAGTCCAAGGACGGGTTAATGCTGTCATGGAAGTTCGCATTAGTGAATGAAGAAATGGGGACTGGTCATGAGGGTCCAGGAAGGTAGTTCGAGGAGGAATGCCACCTTGGCTGAGCAAAGCAGAGGTCAGAAGGTGTGGTCTGCCATCCAAAGTAACGTTCCAAGAGATTCTATTAATAAGGATAAACATCATGAATGTACAGGACAAAAGGAAGCTATGAAATATCTAAGAGAAAGTTGCTATCACCGCATTGAATGCTTTGCAGTTAACTCTCTGGCCGAATTAATGTGGAAGTAATACCTAAACATTAATTTTCAACCTTACAGCTACTCCCAGAGACTTTAGGAAGGTACTGATAGAACAGTGATCAACGCCAGAAACCTGGTCTACACGTGGAGGGTGGAGATGAAAGAAGGAAGATAGTATAAGAGAGAAAGAATACCTTGAAGAAGGGGGATCAGAGAATTGAGGGAGAAAAATATTGTAACCATAGAAATTAGACTTGTAATCAAATCCAAAAGAAATATATACAAAAACTAATCTTCTCAGATTGTACTGAGGACGATTTTCTTTGAGTAAAACTAGTCTATTTTTGCTTTCTTATCATCTGGATCCACTATAATTGTTATCAAATTCATTAGAACCTAGTTTTCAAACCTGCTCTCTACATATTCATTGTATTTGCTCTTTGGGCATAAATCTTTTTACATTTTGGGCAAATGAACCAAATTGTACTCCTACATAAATATTAGGATTTCAATTCTATAAAGACTTCTTATAAGGCCTTATGTTTGTATCATATATGCAATTAGATGCAATTAGAAAATGGAGGTGGATTTATATTAAATTACAGTCCTAACATAACCCTAATTAATTGGTATTAGATTAGTTTTCGACTCTGTTTAATTTGATATAAAATATATAATTGGATAGTATAGAGGTTTATAGCATTTCTATAAATATTTTAAATTCTATTTGAGTAATTCAATTTTTTTTTTTCATGTGATTCATTTGTTAACCATGGGTTATAAGATTCCTGTTGTTAATCATCCTTTTATTTTTTATTTGTTTTTATTTTTTTATCTTTTTATATATTTTATTTTAAGAATGAAATCCTTTGGACTTTTATTAATTAGAAATTAAGCACGGTTTACAAAAGGAACTATATCTTCAGGAACTTGTACTAACCAAACTTGAAATTCATGCACAGAGATTGAGCAACAAGTCAACAACATTACACATACGTTTAACATGAGAGAAGCTATAGTCCATTTGAACCCAGTGTCCAAAGCTTTACAATCTTCTATCACGTACATGGCCATGCTATGAATAGCATCTGTTGTTGTTATGGATCATGTTTATTTAGTCGTGTTGCTGTCTATACTGGCAACTGATAGATAGTAGTTAGGTTGAATTGTTTTAAGGCATGTTAATTTTTAAAGGGCTGTTTGTAACTTTGAGCATTTTAGATTTGTGATGTGTTTTGTCACGGATTGCTAAAGGGGGAGTTTGTTAGGTTCTATGACTTTAGGAACTAAATGTATTAGAACTTCAATGTATAATGTGTTGGCAAACCATGATCAAAACTTAGAGTCTAGATTTTGGCTGCTCAAAGTGTGTTTACGTGTAAAGTAGGAATCAAGTGAATTGCAGGATTTATTGGCTAAATATGCAAGGCTCGATCAATCGAACTTCGTGCAGATAAATTTTTTGCTGAATTTCCAACTCAGCCTAAGCCCGGTTTGACGTGTAGGGTTTTATATTTTACTCCAATTATAAAAGGAAAACCCTAGCTACGTTTTCGAAGTTGTTGATGTGCTGTATATTGAATCTCTTGTGAGATCTAGAGGTGTTTACCTTCATACACACTTAGGGTTATCAAGATTCATGTCAAGAACTTGGTGATTGCTTCAGTTGCTGCATAAAGAACTTAAAGAAGATCTGAAACCTTTGAGTGGAGTCTCAAAATCACAAGAATGAGAACTTGTGATTGCAATAGATCAAGGAAAGAAGTAGTCTGTGGACTCGGAGCTGTCATGTGGTCGTGGTAGTAAGTTTTCTATACGAGGTAGCAATAGGATGTTAATGGTCTAAGTTCTATTGTAAAAACTTCAATTATTTCATAGTGGATCTGTTTTACCTTAAGGATAGATAGGTTAAATCCTCCCTAGGTTTTTTACCGGTTTGATTTTCCTAGGTTATCATATCGTGTGTTATTTATATTTCCGCATTACTTACATGATATAATTTGATAGTGTTAACCTAGATCTGAATAATTTATCTAAGTAATCACTTGACTAAATAATTAAGTTAAACAACTTGTGTTTTAAGGGGTCTAAAAACATACATTATTATTTAGCTAGACTTTATTTTCTATTGATCTTTCATGATGAAAAAATCACTTTAGATACGTATCTATCTATTTATCTATCTATATACTACATAACAAAAATTGGGTTTTAAAAGACATGGTTGTGATAAGTGAATACCTTGTATAAGTGTCATGTATTTGTACTGCTTTTAATAATAGTTTTACTATTAAGTTTTTACTAACATGACTTTTTAATATACAACTTTTGTTCAATCTATGTAACAATCATTATAGGATTATTATATGGTCTATACACTACAAAACACGTGGGTCTTAGGCCGCATTTTTTTCAGCCGCGTTTTTAAAAATGCAACTACAGACAGGCTATAGCCGCGTTTTTAGAAAACGCTGCTTAAAGTCTTGAACAAAATCCGTGTTTTAAACATGCGGCTATAGAATATGTCTAAAGCCGCATTTTTTAATACTGTAGCCGCATTTTTTGGTTTGGAGCTACTGTTGCGTTTTAAACACGCGGCTATAGTACCTTTCTATTTATTTTATTTATTTTTTTAATTTGAACTATGGCCACATTTGAAAAATGCAGCTCTAGCTTCCCTATAGCTGCGTTTTATAGATGCAGCTATAAACTTAGTCTATAGACACATTTATAAAATGCGACTTTAGTTTAGGAAGTGGCTGCATTTCTTACACGCGGCTTTAGATTTGCCTATAGTCGCAGGTTAAAAATGTGGCTCTAGGGCTTGTATAAATACTAACACTAAAAGTCTCATTAGCTCTTTCATTCTGAAACCCTAACGCTTTAGCTCCCATCACACAGCCCCCACCCTCCATCAGACCCTTTGTTCACCTAAACGCCTCATTCTCACTCTCAATCTCTCCATAAACACCTTTCCTGCACAGACAGGCACAGAAGGGGAAGAGAGAGAGCAAGCGCTGAGGGTTTTGCTGCAGCTTATAGATTTGTGGTGGTGGGTTTTGAGGTTTTGAAACCCTGAAAGGCATCGAGTAGTAGTAGTAGGAGAAGCAACACAAGAGACGAGCGAAGATGAGGATAATGATAAAAGGAGGGGTGTGGAAGAACACCAAGGATGAGATCTTGAAAGCGGTGGTCATGAAATATGGCAAGAATCAATTGGCTCAAATCTCCTCTCTTCTCGTCCACAAGTTTGCCAAACAATGCAAGGCTCATTGGTACAAGTGGCTCAACCCCTCCATCAAAAAGGTCTTGCCTTGCCTTTCTCTGTTTTTTTCAATTCAGATAATGAATGCTATTGCTATAAAAGCTACGGAGTTTAGATTATAATTTGGAAAATTTTCCACTATTTGCTTTCTGGGTTCTTTTTTATTTCTGGGTTACTTTCATCTTAGTGTTAGATTTTGCAATTTTGTTTGTAGATTGAAAACGGATGACTGTTTGTTTTGTGGGTTCTTTTCTAATTTTGGGTTACTTTATTCTTCTGCTATTATTTTTATATATTTCTAATAGAGTGTGCTTAGTCATTTACTTGCTAATACAATATGGAGGATAAGATAAACTGTAGGTTGGCTTCCGTTGGATCTTTTTTTTTCATTCCTAATATTTTCTCTAGTAGTCTGGTCTCTTTTCATTTCAATTTGATTCATTAAAAGTTAGGAAATGTTGGGGAAATTAATATATTTGCTCTGTTAAAAATTTACAGGAGCAGGTGACAAGATTACTTGAATTAGAGACATCTCCAGTGACTCAATTCATTTTGTGGGTGTGGAGTGGGTCCAGGTACTCTGGTCTCTTGTGTATGGCCATCTCATCTATCATCTATTTTGTCATGGAATTTTCGTTGCGTATTTTATGAGTTTTTTTTTTTTTTTTAATGGATTTTTTGTGTTGAATTTGAGCTTATTTCGATTTGCATGTTGAATTGCTTGAATTCATTTTGCTTATTTTGTCAGATCTAGGACCATCTTAGTTCTCCAAAGAGAGAGAGAGAGAGAGAGAGAGAGAGAGAGAGAGAGAGAGAGAGAGAGAGAGAGAGAAACACAAAAGCCATTGTGCCCATTTCATCATTATCCTCAGTTCTGTGTGTCATTGTTCTCTTATTCACTGCAGCTAGCTCACTCTTTTCATGGTAACTAAACTGTAGTTGAGTGGTATAACATAATACTTGATATTACGTTATGGGTTTGTTGTGTTTGGCATTATGAAATCCAAAATTTCTGGGAATGGTTACTATGAATGCTTTAACTTTATGAACTTAATAGCTTATGTATCCAATTGGGTTTCATTCTAGGAAACCTTTAAAGGTTCTATGTATTAATCAATAAATTACATTACTAATATTGAGGATAGGATGGTTGGTAATTTTGATTTTACCTGTAATTTAAGTTTAGTGATTGTAGTCTCTCAGTTTTGTCACTACCACTGTTTACTCTGTGTGAACTCATTGAATTGTCAGTAATGTACACTGTGTGTAAACTACACTTTTAGGATTGGATTTTGTGTCTTTTTATAGACACATTTGGTAAGATTAGGAAGCCCCATCTGTTGTTCTAATAGTAACCAATAGGTGATAAAATATGCAAATAAAGTTGGTTTAGAATCTGTAGACATTTAGAAGAGCACTAGTGATGAATGGAATAGGTGAGAGCAGGTGTGTTTCTGTTAGTCTAAGGGTTTCAAAGGATGAGTGAGGTTGTAAAGGACGAACCTTGGGCTCATGGGGAGAGATTTATATTTCTTTGCTTTTAATAGACAATGGTAAAAGTATGAGTGGGGTTTGAAACTATATATTGGCACTTTTTGACCTCAAATAATTGGAATGTGGCACTGCCCCTCTAATGGGTTTTAATTTTGTGTCATCAAACTAGGATAATTTGGCAACAGATCTAAATTATGGGTGTGTTTGGTAGTAACCCACTATCAAAAACGTGCTTTAAGAGCCTTAAGCTGAAAACAACTTTAAGACTAAAGCTAAAATTTTGAGCTTTTAGGAAAAAGTTTTACAATACATTATTCATGCATTTTTTTTTTTTTTTGAGAAGGATTATTCATGCTTTATATATTCAAAACTTGAAAGCACCATTCACTATAATTTCTCAAAGGGGAATACTTGTTACACGTAAAAATTGCACTAAAAACGTGACTTCAGTGTGTGCAACAAGTAGAGTGTAATAAACACTACTCTTTGTCAAAAACTTAAAAATGGTAAAAAGCTTTTCAAAACTCTATATTGCAAAAGTTATACTGTTAAAGCTCTACTTCTTGGAAGTTTCAAGTTCTATTAGCTATTCATCTCAAAGTAAAGGAGGCCAGGCCTTAAAAGGGCTTTTTTCTTGGATTTGTGCTATAAATTTGTTTTGCTATGGGCTTAAATTTTACTCAAAATGAATTATAAGATTATGGGCAACTTTTTTTTCTTTCTATATTTGGCTAAATTTTGCAGTAATTAGAGGGATTATTGTCTATGTCTTTAATTTGGTTTTGGCAGGAAAAGTTTATAAGTATGGGTGTAATTTGAGTCCATCGTCGTGGACATGGAGTTTGAGTCCAAAATCAAATGCTTTTGGAAAGTTGGGTGAGGAAAAGCTTGGAAGTAGTGTTGTAAGCCGGGCTATTGTTAGTAACAACCATTGTTCAACTGTTGAGAGACTATATGCTTGGGAGAAGAAATTGTATCAGGAAGTCAAGGTAAAATTTTAGTTCAAAGCTTCAAATTTTCAGAGATTCTGCATGATCCATTGCTCCTTAATTGCCCAAGAAAATAAAATAAAAAAGTTTCTCTGCTTCCCTCGTGGGCTCGTGATTGAATTTTCCTTTACATAAAGTCACAAGCACACAAAACAAAATTAGCAATCTATTTTTGTCCTTTTATGCTTCCATGAGTTTTTTCCTATGTTTCTTTTTGCTTTTAGAGCTCAAAGAATAACATCTTAATCTTGGGGCTTTTTAACTACAATTGATTAGTCAAAAAGTGGCCATTGGCCCCCATGTGTATCCATTACTATTAGATTAGATTATTCAAATTCTTATTAAGTTTTGTATTGTGTTTAAGTTTTTTTGGTCCCCCTTCTACTTGTAATTTTATTGTGTGATGTTGTTAGACTGCTAAGACCTTAAAGTTAGAGTATGAGAAAGGGGTGGCACATCTAAGGAAGCTAGAGTTGAAGAGGGCTGACTATATATGTGAAGACTGAGAAGACCAAGAAAGAGGTTGAAAAGTTAGAATCACAAATGATGGTTGCTTCCCAAGCCATAGAGTCCACCTCTTCTGAGATCATCAAATTAAGAGAAACTGAACTGTATCCACAACTTATTGAGCTTGTCAAAGGGTTAGTCTTTTTCCTATAACTCATGTCATGCCCCTTAAATTAAATAATAATAATAGCATAGGACAAGAGCCCTCGAATCCTCTCAGTACCCCCATCTCTACTCAAGCGAGTTTTTTAAACTCAAAATCCATTGAAGAAAGATGACATATTGGCAAGAATCTTTTGCTCAATTCCTATGGCTTTTCTTCTGAGTTTTCTTTGTAAGTGACTGAGATTAGTTATTTTTTAAGGGCTTTTAGAAAGGCATTCAAACAATGTCTTTTTTTTGTATTAATATGATCCAGGATACAAAGAATACATTTCTTTTTTTCTGACACATGGTTTGGGTGTTCAAATTAAGAGCTAAAAGATAAGCAATTGACTACTGAACATATCTGGTTTTATTAGCATGAGAAGTCAACTGTATTGATATTTTTGGGTCAGAAGATATGCATGCTATTGCTAGTACTACAGTAAAAAAATCTTTTGACTGCTTTTACTGGGTTGTTTCATCATGCCCCTTGTTTGCTTTTGTTGCATAAATATAGGGACTACAATTGTGTCATGTACAACAATGTGTTGAGGGGCCTTGACTAAACCTAAACTTTGTCAGGTGGGTCTCTCTCCTTAGAATTCACTATTTAGGCCTTATCTTTTGCTACCCCTTTTTCTTTTGAATGTCTTCCCAAGGGAGACAATATTGTGGCTATGAGTGTACTATTATTTTGAGGTTTCACTACTTGCACCGGTACTAAGTACTAGTAGATGGGATGCAATCTTGGCTATACTGGCATGTGACAAAGGTTAGTTGCCCCTATTCTTATAATTATTTGTCCATATTGTTTCCTTTTTTTAATTATAACCAAGAATTTTTATTCTTTAACCTTAGATTCAATTTTTTCCTATAATATGTTTTAATGGGGTAGACACGTCAATAGAAACATTGGGAGGATTCTGTCTTTAGAAGGTAATGCTCAATTTCTCATTAAAAGTTTAAGTCTACCACTATACCCTTCAACCTATTTCAACCTATTTGCCAAAATCTTAATTATGCATTTGTACACTATGTTGTAGCAAAATATATGCCTAACATCTGCCATGTAGGATGGAGTACATACTAAGCAAGAAACTTGAATTAAGAAACTTGGCATGTCAAATTTTATGGTCCTCACCACAAATTTGATCTAAAGTGCACTATGAGTTAATTGCCATCCTCTCTTGCATTTTATCTTTGCAAGAGATATTACTATGTATGTACTTTCGAAGTTTTTACAATAAATGTGAGACTAATGCAAGATTAAAACTGTATAATGAGGGCTTGGTTTGTGGTGATTGTACTAGTATAATGGATTTTCCACATAATAGTCTCTTATGTAGAAAACAGGTGTGGAGGTCCTTCTTAAGCCATCTAGCCTAGGGAAAAAAAAAGGGCTATAGCCGCGTTTTTAAACGTGGCTAAAAATATGTCCTATAGCCACATTTAAAAAATGCAGCTATAGTTGTCACCTATAGCCACATTTTAAACGCAGCTATAGCTTTCACCTATTGCCACGTTTTAAACGTGGCCATTGGTCTGATCCTGTAGCCAAGTTTTAAACGCGGCTATAGCTTTCACCTTAGGCCACATTTTAAATGCGGCCATAGGTCTTGGTCTTAGGCCGTGTTTGAAAAGTGCGGCCATAGGACCCCTCAGCCCTATAGTCACGAGGTTTAGGCCACATTTAAAAACATGGCCTAAAAAAAATGCGGCTATAGGCCAAATCATCCTATGGCCACGTTTTTCGGACCTAAGGCCATGTTTTACAAACGTGGCCACAGAACATTTTTTTTTTTTTTTTTGTAGTGATATAAATAATAGAATTTATCTTAAATAAAATTCTATAGTCTATAAATTTTATGATTATAGAATTTATCTTCTCAACCAATAATTATCTTCTAAAAAAAACTAGTAATTATGTTAACGTTAGTAATGATTATCAGAAATATATACACCAAAATGAGATGCAGTTTATTACATAAACGTACTTCTGCTTTCATGCAAACATTATTAAGATCGAGGTCATAGTACACATGACATTAAAAAAGAAAAAAGAAAAAAAGAGTTCAATGTAAATTATCTTGATTGAACATGTTATATTGTGGTCCTATAGTCACGAGGTTTAGGCCACATTTAAAAACATGGCCTAAAAAAAATGCGGCTATAGGCCAAATCATCCTATGGCCACGTTTTTCGGACCTAAGGCCATGTTTTACAAACGTGGCCACAGAACATTTTTTTTTTTTTTTTTGTAGTGATATAAATAATAGAATTTATCTTAAATAAAATTCTATAGTCTATAAATTTTATGATTATAGAATTTATCTTCTCAACCAATAATTATCTTCTAAAAAAAACTAGTAATTATGTTAACGTTAGTAATGATTATCAGAAATATATACACCAAAATGAGATGCAGTTTATTACATAAACGTACTTCTGCTTTCATGCAAACATTATTAAGATCGAGGTCATAGTACACATGACATTAAAAAAGAAAAAAGAAAAAAAGAGTTCAATGTAAATTATCTTGATTGAACATGTTATATTGTGGTTAGCTACAAATTAGATAATCTATACTTTCTCATTGTATACGTTGAAATCCAATCAGATTTCTAGAAAAGACAAACGTTGTCATAATTAACAAAATTATTTTAGGGGTAATTATAGTAAGCTCACCTATGGTTTGGCCCAAAATCACTTTGCATACCCATGATTTGAAAAGTGTCATTTTACCCACATGAGGTAAGCTTCGTTTATCTTTCGTAACTCACTTTTGTAAGAAATAGGGGAAAATGTGTATTTCTGCTCCCATTTTGTGTATTTCTGCCCTTCTTTTATGTTTCTCTCTTCTCAAAACAAGAAAAAAAAAGAAAAAAGAAAAAAGAAAAAAAAAGAAGGCAAAACAAAATTCTTGAGAAACAAGATCAAAAAATGGCATTGGTCTCTTTCCATTCACCTAGATCTTGAACACGAAGAATATACCCCCTGCAAAAATCAAACCCAAATCAACCTCCACAAAAAACAAAAAGACAGCAACAAAGTTTCTCACTAAGGACTAAAAAAACGAAAGAGAAAACTCATCTTATTCTTCACAGATACACAAAGATGGATAAAACTCAAAATGAATAAGAGATCTTATCATCTTCAGTGCCTATGGCTGGTTCTGATACCTAGATGATGACGACAAGCTATAATGCCAAACGTAGCAATTGCATTCAATTATATGTTCCTACCAATGTAGCTACTAAAAAAAAAAAAAACATTCAAGGCAGCCATTTAAATATTCAGCAATGGAGAAAGAGTTAAAGCAATCAATGTAGCTACTAAAAAAAAAAAAAACATTCAAGGCAGCCATTTAAATATTCAGCAATGGAGAAAGAGTTAAAGCAAAAACAAAAATAATTCTACACAAGATGCAACCCATACACAGTAAGTTGAAAATAAAATGAAAAGCTAAAAGAAAGAAATGGAAGTGAAAAAGAAGAAGAAAACATAACTGCGTGACATTGTTAAAGCATAAAGATGAACAACATAAATAAATCCTATTCTCCAAAAAAGAAAAATCATTTAGTTGAATACCCGTGCATTGCAAGGTTTTGTTTATAAACTTATATAATATATAGTTTATTTTTGAAATAATACATAAATGTTTTCATTTAACATATTAATTGTGTGACATTTGTAGTTGGCTGTAATAAAGTGTTTACATCTAAATTATGTATTTAACGGAGTTGTAATGTAATAAGTTTTGTAAATCAACAATAGTAATGAGAAAAAAAAAATATTGAAAGTAGTGTTTTTATATATTTTTAAATTTTTTATATCATATTGAAAGTACGTAGTTTAAAACTTTAGAGGATGATGAATAACTCTTTATAAACTATGTTTTTAGCCTATTCTTATTCCTCTTAATCATTGTTCTTAATCAACAATCAGAGACCATTAAGACTTAGTACTCAAGACAGAGGAACCAATTATTAACTACAACTTAAAAATGGACTTACCTAGTAGAGGCCAATATTGCATATCATAGTTCTTTTCATTATTTATTTATTTTTTTATTTTTTTATCTATTTGCTTTTTATTTTTTCATTCAAGTTTTAGCCAACAATGTTATCCAGCTTTTTAAATTCAATGATTCAAAACAATCCAAAAATGAATTGAAAGCAAACTTAAGTCGAAACACTAATTAAATAATTAAAAAAAATAAGTTTCTAATTAAGCATTAAAAAAGAAAATAAAAGCATATTTAACTTAAGTAGAGAGAGACTCACATTAGAGAGTTATTGTCCTTAAAAGTGAGCGACGAGGAGAGAGATGACAAACTTAAGCGAGTTTCACTCCACTAAGAAAAATATATTGTCATGTTATTTCTATTAAAAAGACCGTGTATTAAAAAAATAATAAATAAAATTTTTGATTAGTCTAAATGTAAAAGTAATAAAAAGCTAGAACTCATTAAGAGGAAGAAGAAGTTATGCATTGGCAAAACTTAGCGCAAATTTTAACTTTAATTTTGTAACTTTTGATCATCCATATGATGTGATGAGGAACTTACTCGCCCTAGATTAGGGGTGGCAAAGTAAGTCCAAACCCATTTGCCCACCGAAACCCACTCACTCTAATTGAACTCAAACCCACCCAATTATTAGTTGGGTTAAATGGATATCAACCCAATTAGACCCGATGATTATTGGGTTTTAACTAAAAATCCATTGAAGCCCATTTAACCCAAAAACAATATACCTAAATTCAACCCAACTTTAAAAAAAAGCCCTCATACATTTCAGTGTTTCACGAGGGTTTTCATTTTCCCTCATTTTCTCGGCCTCCAATCACGTTTTAGTCAGAAACCCAATAGCTTTAGTAGCTTCAAAGTTTTGGAGATTCCTTAAATTTTCGTCATTTCTCTCAGATCTTCGTCTCCTTAGAAAGCCCACTTGAACTATTTGGTCTTTGAGAAAGTTTAATCTCCATCAAATCTAGGAATACAAGAAACAAGAAACCAAACCAAACCATAAATCAACCCAAGAAATAAATCCATAAACACAGTAACAAATCCATCTCCAGCAAACCCATAAATTTCACATGATCAAATTCCTATTCCTTAATTTCCTCTTCAACCTCAATCTTAGATGAGCAAAATCAAATGGTAACACAAGCCACCGATCCCACTCCCAAATCAAATCAAACACTCACTCCTCTCGTACTCTATGAACCACATGAACTCAAACCCAGTCTCCCAAAACCACACGATCGCCGTCACCACCACAACCAGCATAAACCTCCTTCACCACCGCTTCCTCCTCCTCCTTTAAACCCTCAATCTCCATGGTGCATCTACGCCTTCTCCGAGCTTTGATCCCAAAAAAAACCCTCGACCTCAAGCATTTTAGTGAGCTTAAGGTTGTTTCAAATCCGGTCACAAGGGTCAAGATCATGAACCCTATTGCATCCGATGATTGCCGTAGCAACAAGGGTTTAGCCGTTTGATCTGAACCTACCTCCTCTGATGGATGAAGATTTTGGCATTAGTGATGATCTTCAAGCCAAAGCTGAACCACTCAAAGAGAAGTTGAAGCCAAAACCGAACCACCTGATCACCGTCGGCCGCATCTCAGCCCTCTCTCTCTCTCTCTCTCTCCCTCTCTCCCTCTCAACCCAAATACAAATATCTAACTTTAAGATTTAAAAAATTATAAATTCAAAATTTTATTTTTAATTTTCTGACGTGGCTTTTTAAAAAAAATTAAAATGTTGATGTGTCATTTAAAAAATGCAAACTAAAATATGTTGGTACTTTGGTCATTTTCACTTTATGGGCATTTTGGTAATTTTGATAATTGGGTAATTGGGTGGATTGAGGTTTACTTGTTATAATTGGGTTGGATTGATTTTGAATTAGAAGCAATTAGTTAAATAGGTTTTAATGGGTGAATGAGTTTTATATGCGCAACCTAATTATGCCCACCCCAAACCCACCCATTTGACACCCCTACCCTAGATAGACTTATTTCTATTTCTATTTAATCTAACTAACATATGAGACCTTTTAACCAAAAAAAAGTTATGGATGCCTGACTAAACAATAAATCTACTTACAGTTCTCTTGGCATTGAAGTACCAAGGTGCAGATCGATGACATGTATTGTGGAATATGCAGATTGATATCTTTTCCATCCTCGTTAACCCAGCCGGTGCAAGCCCAACTTTACATGCTTCTTCTAATTCAATGTGCTTTGCAACCACATCGTATAAAAAAAATGCATCTAATAAACATGTTTCTCAATGGGGCCATTAAAAAATATTTATCAGTTGCCAGTTAAAAAGAGTAAAGGACAACACAAAACCAAAAATTGGGCCAAGTACCACGAATTTGACAAAGTAGCAAAAATATTCAAAATTTGTAACGATTTAGTTCTATAATTTTTTTTTTTTAAAATTTTTAGAAATGGAAATACGTACTTGTGATTTGTGAAAGAGTAGCATGAGATCTAAGCTGAAGAGAGTGGAGTTTGCTTCGAGAAGGTCTTTGACTCAAACTCTGTTCTTAATAATAACTAGTATTTGAAGGACACGTCTAACCACTTGTCTAACAAGTAGGAGTAGTATTTTGTTACCCGATAGTCCTAATCCAAGTAAATTAGCTATCTTATGATTCTTCTTTATGTGTTAATATATATATATATATATATCGGATAAAACTACCACTACCGCTCCCACTCCCACCATCGCTATTTATTTCTCCTCATCTGGATGATGTAGGTAACTTTTGGGGGGGGGGGGGGGGGGGGGAAATTATTTTGGATGAACTTACTCACTCATGTGAATAAAGATTTTTATTTTTATGTTTACGTGAATGAAGATTAGAAAAACGTTTTTTAAAGAAAAAAAATCAAAATATTAGATACTTATCCATGAAGAATGGATAAACAGTAGTCGATAAGAACAAATACGCCCAAGTTTTATTATTTCTTCTCATCTAGATTCAAGCTATATGGAGTGAGGATTCAAACGAAAAAAAAAATCTACATGGAGTAGTGAGATTTCTTAGAAAAAGTTCTAAATGATGTGGGTAACTTTTGGGAGTTTTTTATATATCTAATTTTATTGGATGAACTTACACACTCACAAGGATAATGATTTTTATTTTTATAATTTACGTTAATGAAGATTAGAAAAACATTTCTTAAAGAAAAAAAATATATAGATACTTATCAATGAAGAAGGGATAAACGGTAGTCGTTTAGAACAAATAAGCTGTTTGTTTTTATCTAAAAAAAATTGTAATTTGGTGCGGTCAAAACTTCTAAGTCCAACTTTTATTATATAGTATAGTACATGATCATGAATTCGGTGCATTTCGATGGACTTGATTTTTTTTATTTTTTTATTTTATAAGAAACTATTGAGTTATTTTCATTAATAAAACTCAAACAAAGTCAATTCACAAAAAAAGAGTACATCTTTATCAATTATAAAGAAAAAACAAAAACAAAAAAAAAGGTCAAGTACACCATAAACAATTACAACTTCTAGGAAAGTGGGGGTTTCCTCAACCCATGCTACATAATCATCAACGAATTTCGCATGATGAGCTAAGATATGGGCTGGCTTTTTGTCATCCCTCTTGATGGAATTGATATCTTTAACCAATGCTACATAATCATCTTTCTCTTGATGGACTTGATTTTTTGAATTGCATGATGTCATCATACTTGGAGTCTGTTTGGAATTCACTTATTTTGCTGAAACTGAAAATTTTTTGTTGAAAGTATTGTAAATAAAGGTAAAAGTTAGCTAAAATAATAAGTATGACTCATGAATGGTACCAAAAAGTGCAATGGGGTCCATGAATAATAGTAAAAATAAGCTGAATAGTAAAATAAGTTAACTTTTTAATTTGAAGCCAAACACACATTTATAGTAGCGAAGTTATATAGAGCCATGTATGAGTTTTCCCAATTTTATTTAAAATAAAGTATATATCCTTTCGGCCTTCCTCTCCAAAACTCCTCTTGTATGTATGTATATATTTACTAGACTCATCATATGCATTTTGTGTGTGTATTGAGGCTCTTTTTTTATTTATTTATTTATTTATTTTGAGTTTATTGAAATCATGTTTAAAAGTATGATAAAGATAGTGTTTTAATTTTTAGAATATTTTTGTAAGTGAGAGTTGATAAAAGTTTGAAAGCATAAAACTTTTTAAAAAATAGTAAATTACTCTTCTAACTGATATGTGTTTTTAAATTTAAAATTATTTAACTATAAAGAGTTTAAGAATTAATGTGAGAATATTTTAGTACGCAAAATGATGAAACCCAAACAAAAAATCTTGTTATTAATACTATATATATATATCAATTTTGGTGATAAATTAATTGGATATTCAAATAAACACATGGTTTGTTACTGGCATGGTGCTTACATAAGTTGACGATGCAACAACAACCATAACCCATTAGAAGTCTTATTAGATTTGGATGTTAACTGATAAATATTAGTCGTTAGTTTTTAATAATATTATAATTTAATTTGAAAATCTATGTTTATGAGCAAGTTAAAAACTATTGAGTTATAAAATAGTATCGAGAATTGTGTTTATAATAGTACTATTTAGACTATTCTACATTAATTGTATAGAGATAATACAGAGTATATATGGAGATAAAAAATTAATTATCTCATTCTTTATTAGGCCACCCAAAGATAAATTCTTGACTTCACCATTGTATACTTGAATGAGGTTTCTTCATACAGCATAAAATAGAAGGAAAAATAAAACTCATTTTATTGTAATCCATGCATTTAGCTTAAAATACATAACACATGTCAATATGCTATTATTTACTTTAGTCTAGTGTCATAATTTTCCTTTTAAAAGAAAAATCGATAAGTTTTTTTTTGAAAACATGGATTAGTAGGAGAGTATCCATTTTATAGGCATTATAAATAAAGTTTGAGATATATTTTTACCAAGTTATCCTCAAGTTTTTTCAAGTTAAACCTAAGGTGTATGATATTTTTAAACTATATAAAAGTTCAATCCAAAAAAAGAGAATCCTCTTATAGATAATATAAGATATAGAATATAAGTTGGATTTGAAGTTGTGGTTATGCCAAGAGATTACCTTTTCTCTACAACGAATTGATATATTCTTATCAATTAGGATATTTTCTTTTAAGTAAAAGTCTTTTAGCTAAGTTTTATGAGATTATTTTTTTGAGCCAAAGAAATTTAGAATTTTACTCCAATTATAGTTGAGTTTAGCTAAAACTCTATCTATTATTTAAGTTTTGAGAAATTTAAAATTCTTTTCCACCTAAAATTCTATTTTAATTATTTTGATCATCAATCATAATTTTTTTATTTTAATACAATAAAATTTACACATTAAGTATTATTATTTATACCAAGCAGTTAAATTTTTTTAATATATGTCTACATTTCGATAATCTAATTTAAATGAAACTATATTAAATTTTCGAGTGGTTTGCTATAGTTTCAATAATATTTTTGAAATATATATATATTTTTATATAGGGAGGAATATATGCTATGCCCACGAGATTCAACTCAGACGAAAGAATAGGACTAAGCAAAACCGTTATAAAAAAAAAAAAGGAATAAGCAAAACCCTAAAACAGTGTAATAACTACCAACTGTCAATAAAATTTACATATTATTCCGTATTACTTTCTATACCAAGTGGTTTAAATAATTAAATTTTCTGATAGAGTATATATTTGTATTTTCAATTATTTAATTTAAATAAAATTTATTAAAATTTCGAGTGCCTCAGAAAAGTTTCAATAATATTTTTTGAGCGTTTTAAAAAGAAAAAAAAATTGTGATTTAAATTTTTTTCATATTTAATAGGGAGAATATTTGGTTTTTGCCCACGAAATTCAACTCAGGCAAAAGAGTAGGGCTGAGCAAAAACCTATAACAGTGTAATAACTACCAAATGTCGAAGTTTCCAACCGTAAAAATTAAATCGCTATTAAATTGCATTTTGACTTAAAAACTAGTAAAATTTAAGAGAAAATAGAGAATGAAATAGATAAGGGCAATTTCGGTATTGGACTTGCTTAAAAGTTCGCGGGATTTAACCAAACGATATCAAAACAAATCCGATCACATTCCGTATCTGATTCAAAATTCAAATACCTCTCTCAAAGATAGAGATATTAAGAGAGACGAAAGCCATGGCGGCATCGAATGGGAGCGAGTACTTCGAGCTAGAGATTGAAGGAACGAACGAGGTGCTAATGAAACGACCTTCGAACGCAGAGTCGGTGGAGGAGGACGAGGAGGAGCTACGGTGGGCGGCACTCGAGAGATTGCCGTCGATGAAGCGGAAGAACACGGCGTTGTTGAGGCGGACACCGTCGAACTCTGGCGGAGATGAAACGATCGATGTACGGAAACTCACTCGCTCTAAACGTGAACTCGTTGTGAAAAATGCCTTCGCCACAAACGAACAAGATAACTATCGGTTGCTTTCCGCCATTAAAGAACGCCTCGATAGGTACGAACAAAATCTCTATGTGCTTTCGTTTCTCCTTTGATAAGCAAGTAATTCCACTAAGATTAAGAAGATATCAAGTACAAGTCAGCAAAGCATTAGCTTCGAATTCGATGCACTGTACTAAACACAATTAAAACACTCAAAAGAACAGAAACGTTTTGGAATTGCATGTGAGATTTGAGATTTTCAAGAGCAGAAATCTGGATCCAAGAAAATCTTATAAGCTGAATCTGAACTTCGTTAATTAGTTAGTTCGTGTTTTCTTTTCAACGATTATATTAATTCTGTATTTTTTTTTTCATCATATCAAAAGAGTTGGATTGGTGTTGCCGAAGATTGAAGTGAAATACGAGAACTTGAAAGTTGTGGCTAATGTTCAAACCGGTTCAAGAGCTTTGCCTACTCTGATTAACTCTTCCCGTGACGTGATTGAGGTTGATTAAGATTATCATTCTTAATTATTATTATTATTATTTCCATATTTTTATGCATTTAGTTTATCTTTTGGCTTCAGATTTATAATTGATTTTCTTTTTTGAATGCAGCGTATCCTAACCAGGTTAAGGATATTTCGACCAGAGAGGCAGTCTTTAACAATCTTGAACAATATCAGTGGCGAAGTAAAACCGGGAAGGTAATTATTACTATAATGAAGGTTCTTCCTGTGCACAAAGAGCTAACTATGAAGTATACGGGGGAGAAAAAAAAAAAAAAAAAAAAACTCTATTTTCCTCTTCTAGAAGATATTATTTTGGTACTTGCAGTAAAGGCTAATTTATTACTGAACATTAACAACATTTTGTACCATAATTTGGTTTACAAGTAATATTTTTTCCTGCATTTTATAATTGCTAGTGTTAATGTTTATATATATAAACACAAGCAATAAAATTCATAGATGGTGTCAATTGAGCTACACGAGCAATTATTTTATAATTTGATAGTTGTTAATGCTCTTGAAATGTTTTAATTAATTAATTTATATATATAAAAGGGTAGATGCAAATGTATAGGCTGTGGGCTATAATCTCAATAATCTATAATGAACCTAAATATATAAAATTAAACAAAGAAATAAGATTGAATCTGGTATTAAAAATGGTTTGTTCTCATCAATGACCGCTCCAGGAATATTTTTTAGTGTGGTCATTAAGAAACTTACACAAAATTTAAGTAAAAGAAAACTTCATAAATTGATTAAAAAAAAAAAAATGTAGACACAAATACATAAAGTTTTACAATTTCTTTCTACAAATTTTTTTATTTTGAAATTTTTGCATAATAGTCTCATTACCAATATTGCAAGTTATATATCTGTCAAAATTTTAGTTACATAAAAATTTTCTTGGGATTTTTCTTTTTGTTTGTAAGGATCTAATATATTGTTAAGGGGACAAAGTTTAAGGACAAAGTTTGGATACAAACTTAATTGTACCATAAGGCTACAACTCTCATTAAATAAATTAACATGACCACATATTTCGAAAATTTAATTATTGAATTGCATGTTTTTTATGTTTTTAAAATGCATATCAAATTTCATGTCAATCGTTTGTTATTTACTTTTGATCCATAAATTTAATTTTTATGTATAATTTTAGACTACAAAACTCAAAATTTAAAGATTTGATTAATGATATAGCTATTAATTTTTGATATTCTTGAAATTTTACAAATATAGAGGATATAAAAAGAAAATGTAATCTATTTGTGGATTTGTCAATATTCACGCATAATAATAATAAAAATATTGAGTAGAGTTATAGTCTTAGTTTATAACTAAGTTTGTTACCAAATTTTGTTCAAAATTTAATTATGTTGAGCCTAAAAAAAATTTAAGGGTGGTCACAAATATTTTTTAAGGATTAAAAAATCATAAATTTTTAAAGTTTATAAATAATATTTTTTTTTTCAGGTCAGGGTGGTCCTATGACCACCCTGAACTGAATGTGAAGCCGCCAGTGGTTCTCATGTGTTATAAAAAAAAAAAAAAAAAAGCACTTTTAAATGTTTCACCTATGTTAATCCGAAACATATTTTGTTGATCACTAGTGTCATATCAGTAGAATTCCAATGGAGAAGAAAAGAAATCTTATAGTTTAAACTCAAACTATTATTTAGGAACAGTTAATACGGATAATGTTAGAAGTATAATAACTTTGAGCTATCTCTATTTTTTTTTTATTGTTTCTAAAAGCTTGTGATATTTAGACCAAAAAGGAAAAGTTGGTAGATATTAGAGTACTTTTCAAATGAGTGGCACGTTCTGTTGGACACATCTTAATACCCTTTTTTAGAATTCATTTCTTTCATGTGTTTTGTTTAAACTGACCAAACAAACTGATTCATCCCACATTGTAGGATGACTTTGCTTTTAGGGCCTCCAGGTTGTGGCAAATCCACTTTGCTTTTGGCTCTTGCGGGGAAACTTGATAGCAACTTAAAGGTTAGTATTTGCCCACTTGGTGTAACAATATCCACGAATACGTCACGCTTATAGAGATTGATATTCTGTAAGCACTTAAAAAATAATTGTATTGTATATTAAACTGTGTTTAAAGCTTTACAAGAGATGCATGTATATATAGACACATAAAAGAGTAGGAGTATGATACAAACAATGACAGTTTTATGCAACTAAAGGAACTACAGTGTGATGAAGGTTTTTTTTTTTTGGCAATTGGTCAGGTCCAAATTCTATTTGTAGAACTTGGGCCTTTTCAAGTACAGAAAATTTATGGGAGGAGTTGGGTTTGATTCTACCTTGGAAGATAGATCCATTCTACAAAATAGATGCAGAAGTGGAAGTATAAAATAGTAACACAAGTACACCACGTAATGATAAATTTTTAATATATGAGTTTAGTACATATTCTGTATTACAATGAATCCAAAATGGGTATATATAGTAGGCTTAACCTTAGAGTAATTATACCCTAATTATGATTAATAAATTTGTAAAATAAGTATAAGACATGATTTGCACACAAAGTAAGATTGAGCTTAAACTTATACTATTGGACTAGCATATCTCTAACACTACCGAATCAACTTATGCACAAACAACAAATCCAAAACAACTAGCAGGATATAAAACAATACTCAACAACACGTTAGTTGTTATTTTGCCACATAACCATTGCAAGTTGTCCACGAGAGATGGGTCACAAAGTCTTGGGCCTCAACTTCCACAACCTTATCTTTTAAACATAAATCCTCTAATATTGTGGGATTTGGGACTTAGAATGAGTGTGACCTTCCAAATACCCTATCTTATCATACCAGTAGGCTTTTTTTCTTCACACGGTATGGTTGGATAATGGGTATATTATATATGGGCAAAACTTATATACAGTAACTTAGGTGCTGTTCCTTAAGTTTTCTTTTTAAGATCCTGCTATTTGGCTACTTAACTTAAAAAATACATTTTCATCCATGAGATTAAAATCACATGACAGAATCTTAAAAAAAGAATTTAAAAAACAGCATCTAAGTACTGTACCTAAGTCTTGCTCATTATATGTATGACAACCAACTGTTCATAGTTGCTAAAAATAAATAGCAATAGCAATTGGGATAATGCTGATTTCTTGCTTGGGGGGTTTTTACACTCCAATCTTAGAGCTCCTTTTTACGTTGAGCAATATCCCCTTTGATCTCCTTTTGAAATTTGGGTTCTTCTTATGATATAGCCATATAGGTCGCTATCTGTTCTAAAGCTCACTTTGATGTTTGCTTCCATAGATCGAACCCCCATAATCCTTTCTTCCTTTTGTCTTTTTCTTCTTGGGCTCTTTTCAAGTTTGATCAATTTTATGCGTGGGCTCTTTTATGCCCATTGTGGGCCTTCTTGGCATTAGTAGGCTTTTGTATCTTTGGCCTTTTGCACCTTTCATAGTCCTTAATACCCATTGGTGAACTTTTGCACCCAATCATGGGTTTCTTTGTTTGCCCATGGGTTTTATTGTGCCTATTCAGGGTCATTTACTTTGGGCTTAGATCCCCTTTAAAGTTTTGTGTAGCAACGAGTGCAGATCAAGAAAACATATAGTGGGCTTGGCCTTGATAATCCTATAGGCTAATTACTCTAATAGCCCTTTTCAAACTCAAGGTGAATTATGGGAGACTAGCTTGATTTTGGAAACAGGATTTTAGAAAAATGGGGAAATTTTTCTTTTGTGGTTGTGGTGGGTTGGTCAGAAGGATATGTGGAAATAAGATTTTGAATTGTTGAAGAAGAGGTTATGGAGTTGTATTAGGAATTAAAAGGTAGTTTGATGAGTTATCTAATGACAATTTGGTGAAGAAAGTATGTGATATTTTAGGGTTTAGATAGGTAAAAGAAAGAGCTTAATTTGGGATTATAAGGGAAAAGAAAAAAAAGAGAGGTTTTTATGGTGTTCAAGGGCTGTATAAACAACACATTTGAACAAGACAAGAAGAAGAAGAAGAGAAAGGGAGAAAATAACACACAATAGTTTTTATTTAATCAAATACTTCTCCTTTGAATACATTGAGTTTTGTCCTAGTAGTATTAGAACTCCTAGTTTGACTAATAACTAAAAACCTAATAAAATCCAAATTTGGACCCAAAGAAAATAAAATCTAAAATACTTAGGATGTCCTAGAAAATTATAGATCAATTAAACTATAAACAAAAAATCTTTATTTGCAAGAATAATTGAAATTGCATATTTTCCTCCGACTACAAAAGTGACCAAAACAAGTAAAATAAAAGCCTAGGAAAAAAAAAAAAACTGTTATAACATTAAAATACTCATACCTAGAACTTTAAAACCGCACGAATTTTACTTTAGTTGGACTTCACTCATGGACCCATAAAATAACTCTTGAATAGGCAAATTCGCAAAGTATAGCAAATCAATCTTTTATGGCTACATCATTCTCTGCTAGTTAAAAAAAAAAAAACTTGACCTTGAGTTTTAAAGCATTGAAATATAAGAACTTTCAAACTCAAAACTTGCACTAAACTCTTTAATCACGTTCAAAAGCATTAAAGGATAACAATATTATCTTTTCTACCATATCATTAAATTATTTTAGAATTTTATAAAATCATTATAGTAGGAATTCTCAACTTGAAATTTGAAATCCTTCTTGAATTGATCCATAGTGAACGTTTGAATAGCAATAATCTCACGTCTACGTTTTGTGTTGCGTTTTCTCTCTTCTCTTTCTCTTTTTTTTTTTTTTTTTTTTTTTTTGTCAACTGCAGTAGGGGATAGTAGTATGAACAGTAGCCACACTTTTCCTACTTTTTCGTCACTTTTATCATATTAGTCAGTCCTGTGTACTGTTCACGAGACCCACAAACTTCATTTTTCAGTAATTTTTTAATTAAAAATAGGTCACACGATATTATTTACACATTAAAAATTATTTTACTATAGTATTTTTAGTTTTCAGTTTTCAATTTCAGCAAAATAAGTTTTATGCAAATAGACCCATAGTAGTAATATCAATACTTTCGTTGGGCTTGACATTTCCATGATCAACCTTATGCTCATCTTGTTCTTTTGTGATCTCCATTGCCCTTGTAAGACATTTTTTGGCCATTCTTGAAGTTGGACTTATGGTGAATCATAGAGTTGAGTTTTTCTTTAACGCCACACTTTGAGGTACTGAACCGATATGCAACTGAGGCTGCTACGGCAGCCAATTGTCAGAGCTGCAGCCATCAATTCTTAAAGGAGTAATATGAGAAATTTTTGCCCAAGAGGATGGGGATAAACTAGGCTCTTGATAAACTATTATTCTGTTAGGGCATTTTGCAAATAGAAACTTCAACCTATACAAAGTTTCTTTCGTAGCGCATAAGTCTTCTAGTTTTGTTTAAGATGAATTCAACTTTTCGCACAACTTGAAGTCTTGAGAGAACGCCTTAACAAGGGATTCTAATTTTGTGTTAATCACTTTTATCTTGGACAAAAAAATTTGTTGAGTGGTTCACCAAAGAAGATTTCAACAAAGAATTTTTGGTAGGATTTTGGGTACTCATACCAATCCACATCAACATGGGACAAAGTGGGGGATTTGTCTACGTGTGGTTGCGATGGGGGGTTAGAAGGATTTGTGGAAACAAGATTGTATTAGGAATTAAAGGTGGTGTGATGAGTTATTAGAGGGCTATTTAGTAGAAGAAAAAGTATTTGGGGTTTAGGGTTTTGATGGATAACAGAAAGGGCTTCATTTGGGGTTCTAATGGAGGAAAAAGAAGAAAATTTATGGTGTTGAGGGGGTGGTATGAACAGTACCAATGAATAGTATCACAAGAAAGAGAATAAATAGAGAGAAAACAAGGTTAGCAAAAAAAAAAAAAAAAGAGAGAAAACAACATGCAGCGGCCAACATGCCTTTATGCTCAAAACACAATAATGTTATTAACCAACTCCTCCTTTGTATACGTTGGTCTCTTTTATTTATATATATATATATATATATAGACCATTTTCTTGTCCTAATAGTATTAGGACTCCTAGTTTAACTAGTAAACTAAAAATCTAATAAAATACTAACTTAGATTTAAAGAAAATAAAACCTATTATATTTAGGATGTCCTAAAAAATTCTAGAGTCCATTAAACTATGAAAAATACCCTTAATTTGCTAGAGTAAAGGAGATTACAGATTTGGCCTTGACTATAAATTGACCATAACTAATAAAATAAAATAAAACAGCTTTAACCCTAAAATATTCATCCCTAGATGTTTAAAACCACATGAATTTTACGTCCATTAAATTTCACACGTGGACTTCATAAAATAATTCTTAAATAGACAAATTTGCAAAGTATTAGCAAATAAATCTTTCATGGCCACATCACTAAAAAGTTCCCTAAAGATATCAAGGTGTCGACTTACAAACATTACACCTTGAGTTAAGGGAGATGTTATAGATATCAAGGCTTAAGCCTGTTGAAACAAGTCTAAATTCAATGTACCAAGGCCTACTTGTAGCGCTAGTAAAGTGATCTTAATCATTTTTGTAAAACATTTACTTGTAGTTGCAAGTAAAGTAATTCTAGGGTTAGTTTCTATATATATCCTACCCGTTCAAGGGATTTCAACTTTTTATTTATTTATATTTTGACAAACAAAGGTATCAAACCTTTTTGATTAAATCTCTTATGAATATAATGCACGAAAGATAAGAATAGGGAATGCTGATATCGTTTTGAAAATAAGAGATTGTGAATTGTCTTTTCTTTTTCTATTCTTCTCATTTTTTCTAATTCAACATGTAAAACAGGGGCATTTGCACCTAAACATAGTCTCAAGTTGTGAAAAATGAAGATCAGAAAAGTTACAATTTTTTCCATTTAGGCAAAAGAGAATGACAATTTTGTACTCTTTAAGTGTCAAAATTTCATTCCCAATTTTACAATCTTAAATTATTTGGTTCACTTTTGGTTATCTTTGGTTCAATCTTTTGTTGGTCTATATTTTCTTAAAATTATTATGCATTAATGCATGAATTAAATTTACTAGCCTTCTTTAGCCGTCTTTTATTCGTGGGGGAAAACACCCCCCCGGGCGGGCGGGCGGGCGGGGGTGGAGGGAGGTGGAGATGGACCTTTTGCACAAGGCTGCATACAACATTAACCAAACCACAGTGGGATCTGATCTTCTTTGCTTTTGATGTCTTAGGCGCTTTTCTGCTCCAGTAATTTTGCATTAAGAACCATTTTTATTACTAAAAAGCCCTGTGGCTTCATATGGATAAATTGGTCATTTCCGTTATTTAGCCTGTGTTAGTGAGTCCAAGAAATTGGCAGAATTTGAACAATTAATTAAATTATCCAATATCATTAGCAGAATCAGATACTCCATAAAAAGAGAGTGCCACTGTCTATCAATCATCTCTCCCAAACGTCACATAAGCAAGAGCCTTGCGCCCTAGGTATGAAATTTTATTCAAGAACATTAAAAAAAATATCTTCTCTAATAAATTGTGATGGAATTTTCTTTTCTTTTTCTTTTTTAATTTTAATTAATTAATTAATTTATTTTGAATCCAGCCATATTGAAAATTGAATATCTACTGGGTAATTCAAGATAAGTTTTATTAGTTTACAGTCTTATCATCTGTGTATAAAAATTCTTGTGAAGGCATTAAGGATGGTCTTCTTTAATTAAAATATTTGTTGGATGCTAGTAACCGGACCTTTCTATACTAAAGTGATATTTTGTTTTCAGAAAAGTGGTAGCATTACATATAATGGCCATAAGCTGGATGAGTTTTACGTTCAAAGAACTTCTGCATACATCAGCCAAACAGATAATCATATTGCAGAGCTTACTGTACGCGAAACCTTGGATTTTGCTGCCAGGTGTCAAGGTGCAAGTGAAGGGTTTGCAGGTTTGTTCGGTTTAATTTATTATTTGCAATCTGTGTAAAATTAATTTTAAAAAAAAAAAATCCCTATCAACCATTTGTTATGCACTGAATACCTAAGTTATAATATATTTTGAGAGTACTTATAGGTTATATGAAAGATCTGGCCCGTTTAGAGAAGGAAAGGAACATACGGCCATGTCCTGAGATTGATGCATTTATGAAGGTTGTTATCTTAAACCTGCCACATACCATGCTTCTGCATGAGCACAATTTTCTTATTGTTTATTGATAAATTGTGCAGGTGTTTAGCTTTATCCTGATTTAATGTTTTAACTGCACAGGCATCATCAGTTGGCGGTAAAAAGCACAGTGTTTCAACAGATTACATCTTGAAAGTTCTTGGTCTTGATGTATGTTCGGAGACACTGGTTGGTAATGATATGCTCCGAGGCATCTCAGGTGGCCAAAGAAAAAGAGTTACCACAGGTTTATCTCTCTCTCTCTCTCTCTCTCTCTCTCTGTGGTAGTAACAGAACATACCTCTGTTCTTAACATCACTTTCACTGGAAGCTTCCAATCTTTAAAAGGAGTGGGACTCAAAATTCTGTCTTCAAAGTTGTGAGAATGAAGTATAATATCCATTAAGTGCAAACAAGTCATTCAATGTTATGTTAAATCTTCAGAAAATTTTTCATTGCTAATCTAATTTTTTTAAGTTCTTGTTTATCAAAAAGAAATTTGTAAAACTGATGGCTTTGTTAAGTGATGTGCATATGTTTGAATTATGAGAGTTGAATGTTAAATAATATGTGGTTGGTCTTGTTCTTATACAGGAGAAATGATTGTTGGGCCAAGAAAGACTCTATTTATGGATGAAATATCTACTGGACTCGATAGCTCTACCACATTCCAAATTGTTAAATGCATTCGGAATTTTGTCCATCAAATGGAGGCTACTGTACTAATGGCTCTTCTTCAGCCTGCACCTGAGACGTTTGAACTGTTTGATGATCTGGTTCTATTATCAGAAGGATATGTAGTGTATCAAGGCCCTCGAGCAGAAGTGTTAGAATTCTTTGAGTCATTAGGTTTTCAACTACCACCGCGTAAGGGGGTAGCTGATTTTCTTCAAGAGGTATATTCTTAAGGACAATCAAATTTTTTGATGTTTCCTAAATGATTGTCTAACATGTTTAATTGCCAGGTGACCTCTAGAAACGACCAAGCTCAGTACTGGGCCAATTCTTCAAAACCATACGTTTTCATTTCTGTTCCAGAAATTGCAGAGGCCTTTAAAAATTCCAGATTTGGAAGGTTGCTGCAGTCCTCAATTTCTGTTCCATATGATAAATCTAAGAGTGATTCTTTGGCTTTGTCCAAAACTAAATATGCTGTATCAAAAATTGAGATTTTTAAAGCTTGTTTTGAACGAGAACTGCTGTTAATCAGCAGACATCGTTTTCTGTATATATTTAGGACATGCCAGGTATGATTCACCTTATCACTTCTTTATTTAAATGTTTCATTAATTGTGTACAAATTTAGTGCATCTAGTCCAATAAATGGGAATAATTCGCATGTCTTTCTTCTGAAACATCTAAATGTTTATTATCCATTAGCTGTAAATCATTTGATGAACATACTGTTAACTTTTAGAGTAGTTTGAATCTTGTCGGTTGCAATTTCAGTTTTCTTTGTGAAGTCTTGTAGCTGTAAATCAGTTTCCTTTTTTTCCCCCTATATCTCATATTATCTGTTTCATATGTTAAAGGTTGCCTTTGTTGGATTCATTACGTGCACAATGTTCTTAAGAACAAGAATACACCCCACAAACGAGCAAAATGGCAACCTTTATCTTTCTTGCCTGTTTTATGGGCTGGTGCATATGATGTTTAATGGATTCTCTGAGCTACCTCTTATGATAACACGGCTCCCAGTCTTCTACAAGCAAAGAGATAATTTCTTTCATCCTGCATGGGCATGGTCTATCTCAAGCTGGATTCTGCGTGTACCCTACTCTATTATTGAAGCTGTTGTCTGGTCATGTGTTGTATATTTCACTGTTGGTTTTGCCCCTAGTGCAGGAAGGTATCTCCTTTTTTACTTTAGTAGACGATTTTCTTTTTGATTGTCTTTTCTGTACTAGTTATTTCCATTAAATGTTTCAGGTTTTTCCGTTATATGCTTATACTCTTTTCTATACACCAAATGGCATTGGGTCTTTTCCGTATGATGGCCTCTATCTCACGAGATATGATTCTTGCCAATACCTTTGGATCAGCTGCACTCTTAATTGTATTCTTGTTGGGCGGATTCATCATTCCAAAAGGTAGGTTTCATTAAAAAATAATTGATGACAGGAAATTTTTGTTATCTTCAGTGATTAGGTTGTTCTTCATTCAGGAATGATTAAGCCATGGTGGATTTGGGGATTTTGGGTGTCACCTCTATCCTACGGGCAACGTGCAATTTCTGTCAATGAATTTACTGCCACAAGGTGGATGGAGGTAAGGTCTTTGAGATTAGGGACACACTTCTGCCAGTTTTCTGCTGCTTCATATAATGTCACGTATTCATGACTGAAAAGTAAAGATATTGATTGAAGATTTCAAGTTGTGGATGACTTCTGAAGTTGTCTGCTGGTTTTGGAAACTGTCTCTTTGCAGAGATCAGCATTTGGGAACAATACTGTTGGACACAACATTCTCATTTTGCATAGCATACCTACTGATGATTATTGGTATTGGATTGGAGTTGGTGTACTATTAGCTTATGCATTGCTTTTCAGCAACATAGTGACTTTGGCCTTGACCTACCTTAATCGTAAGTTTGAAATTTTTTTTTTTTTTAATGTTCTTGTCCATTCCTTTTGCTAAATAAAGCTATTCCATCCAAGTAAAAATGTTCTCTGTTTCCTTTTAGTATGAATGTGTTTAATCCCTAGTAAATGCTATCTCTCATATCTTTCTGCCATTTCAGCCCTTAGGAAAGCCAAGACAGTGATCCCACTTAATGTAGCAGAAAAGAATTTGGCATTAAATGGTGGTCAGTTGTTTTTATAATTTCTATAAATAATATTCAATTTATAAATTTGTAGCATCTTTTATTGGATTTTTCTCCTCATAATGGATTGTAGCATAGAAATCTTTTATAAATATGTCTTATATATGTTTACCTGTTTATGCAGTAGGTGGTGGGGGTTCTAAATTTTGTCCACCATCTGCCGAAGAAGACAGCAAAAAGAAGGGAATGATCCTTCCATTTCAACCATTAACAATGACTTTCCTTAATGTCAATTATTTTGTTGATATGCCAAAGGTGTGTTTTCTCTGTTGGTTTTGATTTCCTTGACTTGTTGGTCCGCCAAATATATTGGGAGTTCACTTTCTTCTATGTTAAAAGAAGTAAAAATTATTTTTTGAGGTTCTCAGGAAATGAAAATGAAAGGTTTACCGGAAAAGAAGTTGCAACTCTTGTCCAATGTTAGTGGTGTATTCTCACCTGGTGTTCTGACTGCCTTGGTCGGGTCAAGTGGAGCCGGAAAGACCACTTTGATGGATGTGCTTGCTGGTCGGAAAACTGGTGGATACATAGAAGGGGATATTAAGATATCTGGTTACCCAAAAGAGCAGCGCACTTTTGCTAGAATATCAGGATATGTTGAGCAAAATGATATACATTCTCCTCAAGTGACAGTTGAGGAGTCTCTCTGGTTTTCTTCTTCTCTTCGTCTCCCAAAGGAAGTTAGCAAAGAGAAAAAACATGTGAGTTGCTGCATAAAATTTTGTATCCTATTGGAATATTTCCATTTAATTATCTCACTCTAATGCATTGCAGGAGTTTGTTGAACAAGTGATGAGATTAATAGAGCTTGATACTATAAGACATGCTTTGGTTGGCTTGCCTGGTAGTAGTGGCCTATCGACAGAGCAGAGAAAACGTTTAACCATAGCAGTGGAACTTGTAGCAAATCCTTCCATTATTTTTATGGATGAACCTACATCTGGACTGGATGCACGAGCAGCAGCCATTGTTATGAGAACTGTCCGTAATACTGTTGATACAGGGAGAACTGTGGTCTGCACTATACATCAACCAAGCATTGATATATTTGAAGCATTTGATGAGGTAACTATTGTTTTGCAGTCAATTGACAACTTCTTTGAGAACTATATTTGATGTGTTTTCCAGTTTCTTTGAAAGTGTCTAATCTTTTGGGTTAAATGCACAGCTACTTCTTATGAAACGAGGGGGCCGAGTTATATATGGAGGGAAGCTTGGTGTGCACTCACAGATAATGATAGACTATTTTCAGGTAACAATTAATCGTCCTGTGCTTCTAATTCTCAATTTATACAGTTCACTCTTGTGTAAATTAGAAATATGACTATTTGGAATCTAAGATGATACCTTTAGGTCTAAATGACAGTCTTCTCTTGACATCTCTCCAGAAGGGTATATTTTTATTGTTAATGTCAAATCCTGTTATAGCATAGTCGCTTCTGCATATCTGTTTTATCTCTTTTAAGCTAAGTCCATTTGAATTTCTTTCTTTCCAAGTTGGAGATTCTACTCTTTGAAAAAATCAAAATTGCAACAAAAGAAATTCGAAATTTCAAGATCTCAATAGCTGAACCGCTCAAAACCTCAACAAAAAACAAACAACAATCATCCAGCACCTTATAAAGCCTCTTTGGCTCCAACAAAGAGAAGCCTAGAAAACAAAATTGATGTTCAATATATATATATATATATATATAATTATAAAACAATTTACAACTCGCATCAGATGGTTTCAAAAAAATAGGGAAAAATCACCCAAAACACCGAGACCAGCGCGACTCAGATGATATGGTCGCCAAATTTGGGAATTATGTCGGTGTAGACATCACTGTTTAACATCATTGTATGGATGCTGGCGTTAGCACACTTCTAGGATTGGATTGGCACACTCTGATACCAGGTTGAGTTGTAAAATCAGAAAGATTAGGGTAAGACTGAGGAAGAGAAGAAAAGAGTAAAATAAGGTGTAAATTACACCACCATCCTCCCTCAAGGTTTTATGAATTATACTCCCCTCTTGAGGTTTATATAAAGGAAATTTATTGTTTCACACTCCCTAATGTACACTCTATGCACACAATGTCCATACTTTCACATTAGGTGTCCACATTTTTCAAGAATGTTCACATTAACACATGATGTGTATAAAGAGCATATAAAGGGCGTGTGAGACAATTAAAGCTCTTTGTATAAATGAAACAGTGAAGTCCATGCCCTCTCAAACTGTTATATTTATTAATGAAATATTCCCTTTTTATAAAAGATTTCTTACCCAAACTTTGAACAAAATAACAATCCTCTCCTTGAGGTTTGGGGATGAATGACTCTTCCCACTTAGGTATGTATAATTAATAGGAACACTTCTATGTAGTGATATTACTACAAGAACACCCCTACGTTAATCTGAAGTAATAAGTTAATAAAGAAACAACAAGAGTAAATCTAATAAACATTATGTGGGATTTATATACTTTGCTCATTCATCATCTTTGAAAATCACACAAATGAGGTCGGACTTTGGTGTGATGGTAAGTGCCGTCCATCCAAGCGATGTGTCACAAGTTTGAGTATGGGAATTAGCCTTTTTTAATCTGGGGTAAGGCTGTTTACCAACAATCTCTTCCCCACAGAAGCAAGAGTCTTCTGTATTAGGTATAACCTTTTAGTACCAAAATGAGTAAGTCATTAGCTTATTTTCTTTGAGTTTTTTGGTTAACCAAGCTGTGAGTTTAACATTGGAAATTTTATGTTGAATATACTCCATATTTTGCTACATTTCCTCCTTCCAATTTTTGTCTAATTACTTGGTGATTTTCTAGAACTCCATGATTTAATATAAACCATGAGGCTGATAAGATTACAATAATGTGTTGTTTACCTATAGCTTATGCGAATTTTGTCTCATTTTTCCATTTTATGCTCAGGGAATTGATGGAATCCCTCCAATTTGCAGTGGTTACAATCCAGCAACTTGGATGCTCGAGGTGACTACACCTATTGCTGAAGAAAGAATTGGTGAAGACTTTGCAGACATTTACAGAAATTCTGAGCAATACAGGTGATCTTAATCTTTTGTTGTTGCTTACTTGAAATTTAATGTTATATCTATAACTGATTTTTTGACGTCCTTGTTCTAGGGACGTGGAAGCTTCCATCAAGCATTTTAGTGTGCCACCTACTGGCTCAGAACCGTTGAAGTTTCCTTCCACATATTCACAAGACACGTTCTCCCAATTAAGACTTGCCTATGGAAACAAAATCTTGTATACTGGAGAAGTCCACAATACAATGCCATTAGGTTATTTTTACTGCAATCAGTGCATTGTTAATTGGAACAGTATTCTGGAACATTGGTTTAAGAAGGTAAATTTTTATGTTCCTGGTTAGGGTTTTTTATTTTTTTCTCCACCTCACCCCTTTGCTAACATTTTGCTAAAGTGAATGGGTATTGTCTTCAAGAGGATATATATTAATCAGCCAGCCTTGATAGAAATAGTTAGTTATAATTTAGAAACCATGAATAATTTTCATAGCTAAATTCTGTGTTTCTGGAGTAATCTTTAACAATTTAATAAGGAAAGTGTTAGGTGGGAATCTGCAAATTTTCAGAATTTTTGGTAACAGCAGTCTTGCATTCGAATATGAAACCTTATCGTGTGACCAAAAACATTGAAATAGAATATATACCTTATTTGCAATTGTGAATAACAACTTTTTTTTTTTTTTTTAAAATTCAAACTGTCTGCCTATTGTTTTTTTCTCTTCTTTTGACAAACTCTTGTGTTAACAAAATCCTGTATTTTGATTAGGCTATTTCTCTTTGATTGTTGCAATGTTGTGAAAAATATATTAAAACCATTAAACATATAATTTTGTTTAGGAGTACAACTCAGGAATTGTTATTGGTTATGGGAGCTCTTTATTCTGCATGCTTGTTTCTTGGAGTTAACAATGCATCCTCAGTGCAACCAGTTGTTTCAATTGAGAGGACAGTATTCTATCGTGAGAGAGCAGCTGGAATGTACTCTCCAATTGCTTATGCAGTAGCCCAAGTAAGGTTCATTACACTTGCAATATTTGGCAAATGATACTTCTTTGAAGTGGAGATTGCTGATACATATCTTGATTGCAATATTAACAGGGTCTTGTGGAGGTTCCATACATTGTTGTGCAGACAATAATATTTGGCATCATCACATATTTCATGATTAATTTTGAAAGTACAGCCAGTAAGATTCTTTCATTTTTTTTCTTCTGTTCTATTTTTACTTTTACTTTTAGTTCAGTGGAGCATTTTGGGGGAGAGTATTCTGATTTATTTTAGCCAATGTGACATTATTAAACGTTGATTACAGTGATTTATATAAGAATGAGTTCGTGAAATTCCTGAATATTTTGCATATAAGGGCATTCCATCTTCACTGTTGCATCTAAAGAGATTCTTATAAAGAACAAGTCCTTTGATTTGAAGGTTTCAAAAGCAAAATGGATTGTTGTCAGGCAATATAGTGGCCTATCATTAATAATGATCTGGTTTTCAAACTTAAATTTAAGATGAGCTGTTCTTGGCTTTTCATAACTCCAGATGCTTGCTGAGATTCTGCATCTAAATGAGAATAACTCGTTCATTTCTTTTATAGAATATTATACAAATGTAATAACCACTGAATTTTATTGGCTTTGTTTTCATTAAAATAAAATGGCACCTGTTTCATTATATTATTTTCTGATGTTGTTGGTGCATAAAGTTTATGCCAATGCAGTTACTTAACTGGACGTTTCTCTGGTATTGCAGGGAAATTTTTCCTCTATCTTCTGTTTATGTTCTTGACGTTCACGTTCTTTACCTTTTACGGCATGATGGCTATTGGTCTTACACCTTCTCAAAACCTAGCTGCTGTCATTTCTTCTGCATTTTACTCAATATGGAACCTCCTTTCCGGTTTTCTCATCCCTAAACCTGTAAGTAAATATATTTTACATCTTGCAACAAAGTCTTGCTTCATTCATGGATTGGGTCAATTAAATTAATAAACTGCTGGAGATTTACTTGAAAATAATAATGGTCACAAGTGGAACAAAAATCAATCAAGATCAAATTCCTAAGTCAAACTGAAATCATAATTAAACCACTTAGATGAGCAAACATGCTAATACTCCACTTCATCTTAATTTTGAAAGTAGATTGGCCATGTTTGGGTAAAAATGGGGTGTAAAACCTATGTTGTACACCCCACAATAAGAGATTGGCACATCAGTTTTTTACTTAAAACTCATGCATCCCATTACATATAATAACATTTTAATAAACTCCCAATTTGGTTGGATTTTTAGATAGGTATTAGAATTGATTGTATATGATTGTACTTATTCTTTTATATATGATAAGATGATGTGGTATGTTGGAATTGAAAGGTATAAAACTTGAGTTTTACACCATATCTTTATAGAATTTAATCTCAAACTTTTAAACGTCATTTGTTATGTAGAAAATCTATTTATTTAGCACTTGACAAGAATATGTGGTTTACACTCCAGTAACTAATGAAATTAATTAAACACAAATTACGTTATAAAATAAAATTTCTTTAGTAAAAAGAATAAGCTTCTTCTTTTAAGTCATGTCCTAAACTGCAATAGTATAATGTCCCTTCAAGCGAAAAAGCTACTGGAGTGAAATAAAAAGTAATTCCCACTAGCCATGAAATCCCACCAGTAGTAAAAACAGAAAATGGAAGTGATGAACTCCACTGCCACTAAAATAAAGTAGATGATAGAAAACATAGCAATGAGCAACTGATCCGTAGTTGTTGCTTTTGAGGTTTTGCGCTCAAGCCCATCTGCCCCTATTCTTTCTCAAGTTTGCACATCTGTTCAAAGTATTTTTTTTTTTTTTTTTTTTTTTTTTGGGTTCTTCATAAACCAGTTTTACCGGTTTTATTACTTCAGAGTATACCGCCATGGTGGATCTGGTTCTACTACATCTGTCCAGTTTCATGGACACTACGAGGTATTATCTCCTCTCAGCTTGGTGATGTGGAAACCAAGATTGTTGGAGCAGGATTTGAGGGCACTGTGAAAGAATATTTGGAAGCTTCTCTTGGCTTTGGTCCTGGGATGGTAGGAGTTTCAGTAGCAGTTCTTTTTGGCTTTTTGTCTCTCCTCTCTTCGGGTGTTTGCTATCTCAGTCAAAGTCCTCAACTTCCAGAGAGATGAATTAATGGAGTTAAATAATGAGAAAGAGGCAGATATACTTGCAGGAGTTCTCTTGAGAGCATAATATCTCTAAGAGGAATCAGTGTTTACTAATCCCTTTAAGTGGAAGGAGCTCTACAACATGAATATATCTTTCCTCCTGTTTTTTAACTTCTGGTCACGTAATTAATTTTGGTATTACTTATCCATTTCTCATGAAATATGCTCATCAAATAACATTAGTGAAATTCTTTAAAAAACGATCTTAAGTAACATTCATAACGGACAGAGATAATTCTCTTTCCTTGCAACATATCGATGCAATATTGTTTAGTTAGTCAGTGTTATGAAGAAAAACAAAAATATTTTATTAAGCACTGTATATTGTGACCGCGAAAGAATGTCATTTACCTTTATTCTTCATTTCTATCATTTTATTTTATTTTGTTTTAAACCAGGCATAAGAGAGAATGGGGGGCATATGGTAATGTACTTGAATTAGGAATTGGTGAAGTTATATGAGGAGTCATGCAAAATTCTAACTGATTCTGAAATGCAATTTGACAAGATGTAAGATCTCTTGGACTTGGACTACCAGTTATCTGTCAAGTATTTACGTTACAATCATTGGAGTCTGACTCAATTGCACACTATGCTACTGTTGTTCACCAGTGAAGAGGGGTTTGCATTGGTGCAGTATTTTTTTTTTTTTTTTAAACTTCGATTACTGATCTCTTACTGTTCATCATTAGTATTAACTTTGTGAATGTGCCAGCTTCAATGCTTGAGTCAGCATAGTGGTGTAGGACAGAATACGGGGATTTAAATTCTATGATCAGTTGTTGATTTTTTGAATATCATTGTAACTAGTCGCAGACTTGTGTGTTGCGTGTAATAATTTTTAGGTAAGATACTATTTTAGTTCCTAAATTTTATAAAGAGTTAAAAAAAAGAAAAAGTTTTATCATATTTTTCATAATCTTGTCTATAACGTTTTTTTTTTTTTACCATTATCATATATTTATTGGTTGATGATTTGCATAACATAGGCATTAAATAAGAGGTAAAATTGTTCATTAGATTTTTTTAAGTCATGGTGTATGAAGATTATGATCATATATATATATATATTATAAGGTTAAATGAAATGTCAAAAAATGAGATTATAAAATTTTCTAACTTTATTTTTAATATAATTTCTAAATTATTGAAGAACATCTCATTTTTAGTTATAATAAGAAATTTAATTTCCCTAGTTAGAGTTTGATTAGTTTTAAGTTTAAATTTTGTATTATTATATTTAATTGTTGATTATTTATTTAATTGAGTGAATGTAATGGTTGATTTTATTGCACCATAAAGTTTTCAATGTCCTCTATACAGTTATCTCTATTTTATTTCTTACTCCTCTTGACCATCTTTTTATTTTCCAAATAACGGTTATTAATTGACGTTTATTTTATTTATTTTTTTCTTCCTTCATTTATTCTTTATTACTTTGTATGTTCCCTCACTAGTCGTAAATTTTATGGTTATCAATAAGAAATAGATATCATAGTTATAGATGTATTTACGTTAATGTTAGTGAGGAAATATTTTTAGTGACGAAATATTTTCCTAGGCATGTCAAAGGTTTTTTTTTTTTTTTCTCTTCTTCTTCTTTTTCTTCTGAATTTTCAAGGAAATATGAAAGACATTTCTCTAATTTGGTCTCAATCAATTAAGATATCCATAATATCTTAATGAAAGTAACAGTGAGCCTTAATTTTTTTTTTTTTTTTTAATGTATGAATTGGTTACGTTAATGGTATGTCAAAGTCTTTTTAAAAAAGATTTAAATAATTCCCAGGAAATGTAAAGGCATTTTTTTGAAAAAAGAAATTGTGACTTTTTGAATTGTAGAAATATGATTGTTTTAATTACCTGGTTTATAGATTTCATTATTAAGTTATAAACATCTAAATTAAAGTAGATGAATATATAAATGCAAAATTATATGTAATGTTACAACCGCACAAGATAAATATGTATAGATAATATATATATATATATATTTATTTATTTATTTTTTATTATTCATGAATCATTATTTCATTGTTTACTTATAAATATCTAAATTAAAGTTTTTTTTTTTTGAAAAAAAATCTAAATTAAAATAGATGAATATGTAAAAGTAAAATTATATGAAAAGTTAAAACTACACAAGATAAACGTTTAACCACTGGTGGATATGTGTTTTTTGAAAACTAAAAGTATGCTCGATTGCTTTAGCTGGAACTATATAACTATGCAAATATTATTGCGAGTGATTCCATCATTTGCAAATTATCAAGTTTGGTAGTCTCACAAAACAAATATTTCATTTTGCAAAAAACTTTACGTGAACTCCTCTTTTGTGAAAACCTTTTTTTTTTCTTTTTTTCTTATTTTCTTTATGCGGAAACAGCTTTAGAATATTAAGACTTAAGTTACCACATGTGATAGCTGTAAAATACGTTAGTGATATGAAAAATAGAAATGTTCAAATATTTAAAAAGCATTTTTGGTAGATTGTAATATAAAACATTTTTTTCTCAATATTTTATGTAACTTTTCTCATAAAATCAATATTGTTGGCATCCTTTAAAGATGGTATATAATCTTTTTGAGAAGAAGCAGAGACGATGCTAAAGCATCATATAAAATTATTAAGTTTGCGTGATTTAAATTTGTGGCAAAATAATAATAATAATAATAAGAATGTATCTATGATAAAAATTTTTATCTAAATGATATATAATAGTCCATATTTTTTTAGTCTGATTCAAAAGTCCATTCTCAATAGTCTTCTAAGTCTACAAATTTCTCAATCTATAGGCCTAAACACTTTCAAAGAGTCTATCTAAATTATAAATTATATGACCTTTTATCACACAAATATTTTGATTCTCCTAATGTATGTTGAAGGAAGGCAGGTTTGTGTCTAGCCATTTTCTTGATTTATGCTACATAATTTAATAGTATGTAGAATGTGACTAAATTTAAATGTTGAATAAAATAAGATGAGAAGAAAAAGAGTAAAAATATATAAAAATAAACATCAAATTATCCAAGTCATTCTATGTAATATAATAACATTATATTATTATATACTATATGTATAATGCAGTAAGATAATATTTAATTAAAGAGAATAAAATGGATAACAACTTAATACACAAAACTAAATTACATCAACCCAAAGTAGAATTCTAATTAACACAAAAATTCATCAACCTAAAGTATGGATGCAATAAAAATAAAAATAAAAATCAAACAAAAAATGAAAAACAAATTGAGAGAGAGAAGTAACCTTTTTTGTGTGAGAAAACTATGCATAGAATGAAAAAGAAAATGTCAAATTTTATAGTAAGATGTTGAGAATAAGAAGTGTCAAAATAAAGGAAGATAAAAGGGTAGAGAAATAATGATATAAAGGTAGAAAGTAGTGGAGAGATGAAGAGGTAAAAGGGAGGGAGAGTTTTGGAAAATTAATAATAAAAATAATGGTTAAAAGAAATTTTAATTTTAAATAATGGAGTTTTTAAGTCACCTTAAATGAGAAAATATTTTAAAAAATATATAAGAAAAATTGGAAACAAAAAATGATAATGATGTAGCTACTAATGTGGCTTAATTGAAGCGTAGCAATAATAAACGCTGCGCTTTAGCTTTTAGATATATATATATATATATATTTTAGAAATTTTAGGAGATAGGATTTTATTTCCTTAGATTTTAGGTGTTTTAGGGATTTGTTAGTCAAAATAGAGTGCGGTGCACTCCTAAATCTCGAGTTAGATCTGTAATCGAATCGGGTGCAACATTTTTGGTCTAATTATGGAGCTCCAAGGAGCAGTTCTTGCCCCAGCCGGAGAGTGAATTGATTCATGGGTCTTCTCCAGCGCTTAATGTGAACACCTATGAAAAGCCCCTGAAATGGGTTACGTATCAAACTAAGAAGATGACAATAATTTGGGTTTAGAGGTTGTTGGACATGGCTACTTCATGGTAACTTAACCCATGTTTTTCTACCAAAAAACTTAACCCATGTTTTGGAAAATTACATCTTGTTTTGATGGAATTTAAATCCCGGGTTTGTGATTGTTAGAGATATATTAGCATAGTAGTATAGGTTCAAACCCAATACTTCTATATGTGCAAGCCAAGTCTCTTACTTGTACTAGAAGTCTATTAATCATAATTAATATATTGTTAGTTTTGAGTTTAGCCTACTATATATGTTCATGTTATGGTTCATTGTAATATCTGATTTGTACAACACTATCATATATTAAAGATGTATCCCTAAGGGCTTCCTTCGTGGACAAAGGCCGTCAAGCGATAACCCTCATTTTCTTGTGCTCTCTATTTTATGCTTCCACTTCTGCATTTATTCTAGTATATTCAACATGGTATATCAATGCTAGTATTTAACTATGATCTCTAAATCCCTGCTTTAAATCCCTTCGAAATTTGTTGTACTGAAATTTTAAATCCTTGTGTTAGACACCCCCCCCCCTCCCCACGCAAAAATCCCAGCTACAAATGACGTGCCCAAACACCCGGAGAACTTGGAGAGAGTAGGCATTTTTTGGGGTCAAATATTTAGTTTTTGCAAATGAAAAGCCTTTACTTGAAGTTATTTTTTTATGTAGCATTTTTTGAATTCGAGTTTCAAGTGAAAATCAATTTTAGCAAACTTTAGTTCAAAGCAGATAGCTGCCATCTATTTGAAAATACTATATCAAATGTGTTGGGTTGAAATAAATTGACTTTGGTTAATTAATTCAATAACTCAAATTGATTAATTTGGTCAAATTATATGTAAATCGTGAAGGCACCAACAAATCACTAAATAAGTAATATGCAACGGAAAATAAATTGACATGGTAATTTGTTGACAAATAGGAAAAATCTCTCACAAGGTAAAACCCCCACCAGGTGAATTTAAGGTCACCACTCCCAAGAATCCACTAACCAATAATCAAGCGATTACAAGTATAAGGAATTTTACCACTACCCTAGCCTATCCCAAAATGCCAACCTATAGTTAAACCTTCACTTCAATACCTAATTGAACTTAATATTGTAGTAGTCTTCTTTCCTTTGTTGCACAAATTTTTAATTTGTGACTAACTCCTTTGCACGGATCTCAGTATGTGACTAACTTCAGAAACTTGATTGATTGTTGTTGACTACAAAGTTCTTCACTTCATAAACGATGAAGATTAGGAAGCACTTGGTTAGAAAACCCTAAGGTGCATAAACGCATTAGCTTCACACATATTATATAAGTTCTAGCTCTCTATTTCTATGTTTAATGACTTTTAAAATAAGCTTTATATATGATTAGGGTTGTGAGAAAAGAAACCTTAATCAAACAAGTCATCATGGGCCTAATTTTAGATTTGGAAACTCTAAAATCATAGATCTCGATAGATCGAACTTGTGTCGAGTTTCTCCATTAATCCTTGATAGCAGCATCTGTCATCTGTCGAGCTTGTGTCGAGACTTAATGAAACAACTTCTCTTCACTTGTTTCTTGGATCAATCTCCATGTCTTTAATGAAATACTTGATATGTTTGAACAACATACTTCTTGATACATTAAACTCAATTTAGATCTACTTAATTACAAGTAAAATACATTTTGTCAAAAGATTAGCCAATTACATAGAAAATATGACCCTAACAAAATGATCTATATGAGAATGTGTAATCAATTTTCAAAATTCCAACATTAGGATTTGTAGTCTAGGAGGTTTGTTTATTAGGGTTTATAGATTTCCCATTAAGATTGTTGACATTTCTGTCAACCAAGTCTTATGTGGGTTTGCAGAAATGTTAAAGTTATGTTTTTTTCTCATGTGATAATGACTAAATATTAACATTTTTGTCTAATGGTTGTACAGCATTTGAAGGAGTTCTAGGTTCAACCCATTTTTGGATGAGGAATTTGTAAGAATTATGGTCTATTGTTTGTAGGGGTGTCAAATGGATGGGTTTGGGTTGAGCATAATTAGGTTGGGTACGTAAAATCCATTTATTCATTATTACCTATTTAACTAATTACTTCTAACCCAAACCCAAAAATCCAATTACTGTGGATAAAACCCAACTCACCCAATTACAATAATCAAAATTTCCAAAATGTGTCTAAAACTTAAAAATAACCAAAATACCCCTAAACTCCTCAAAAATTGCCAAAATATCCCTAAAACCATAAAATGACCAAAATACCCCTCCAACCTATAAAATGACAAAAAAAAACCCTTAGAATACAGAAAATGACCGAAATACCCTCGAAACCTAGAAAATGACCGAAATACTCCTAAAATCTAAAAAATTACAAAAATACCTCGTAAAATGAACAAAACATACCCCTAAAAATGACAAAAATATCCATAGAATCTAAAAAATAATTGAAATAGATCTAAAAATGACCAAAATACCCTTGAAACTTAAAAAAGACCGAAATACTCCTGAAATCTAAAAATAACTAAAATACCCCTAAACCCTAAAAAGTGAGTGAGAGAGGATTATATTTGTTTGGAAACTAAGAAAATGAGAAGAAAACGAAGGAAAATCATTGAATTTGAAAACCCTAATCCCCAAATTCTTGAAGAGAGAGAAAAAGGAAGAGAAACCAAGGGTGAGAGAGCCGAGAGGCTAAGAGAGGGTTGGAGGGTTTGGGATGAACTTTGGGTTTATTATTTTTGGATTATTTGTGCCTGATTGGGTTTTTAGTTAAAGCCCAATTATTATTTAAGTTCACTAGGTCCATAGTTAAAGCCCAATTAGGTAGGTTTGGGTTCTTTTTTAGTGGGTGGTGTGGACACAACGGAGAGTCGTCACCTAGTTTTTGCAATGGTCTAGGATCCATATATATAGCGTCTTCTTGAGAAATGACATTTTTTTATCTTACTACTAGAGATATGGATTCAGAGTTTAGGTATAGTTTTGGGAAGGTGTTAGGCACCCAAAACCTTCCCAAAACCACCCAACCCTAAGGTTGACTTACTCTCATTGTGTCCTATGTCTTAACCTTATTAAAGGCATACTCAATATTGTATTTTAACTCACACACACACTAGCATACATCTAAGCATACAATATGGTGACAATCATCCCCAAAAGACCTTATCATTCATCTATCATGGCATCTCCAAACATACATCTATCATGGCATCTCCTAACATTTATCTAGCATGGCATCTCATATCAACCTAACATACATCTACCATTATGTCATCATATCATATTCAAGGCAGAAACATAGGTAATAAACAAATCATGGTATCATCAAGAGATCATGGAAAACATTAAGAACACAACATGCTTATTCATCATATCACCTCATGTTCATCAATCCCAAACAAGATTACAAAAAAATGCATGTGCATGTGAATGCATGACTTACCTTACTTACCTTGCTGCATCTCAGCATCCATGGCATTAATGCATGAACATGTGAATGCGTGTTCATGGCATTAAAACAAAGAAACAAAATATAAACCCTAATTTAAGAATGTGGAAATCAAGCAAAAACAAACATGAGAAACAAAAGCTCAAAACCATATATATAAAAGAAAGGATCTAAAATAGAAGCATTTCATGTGAAAAAGAAGCAAAATCAGAAAACTAGGGTTAGGGTTTCTAGGTAGGATCATGTGTACGCATGAACAAGCCTACGCACATGCAGGATTATGCGCACATGGAATCCATCCTAGAAACCCTAGCAACACAGCAAATAGAGCAAGGCTTCAAAACAATAAATCTAGCATCCTAACATGCTTTAAAGCATAACAACTACCTAAACCTAAACTATACAAACATATTAAAGCATATAATAACAAAAAAAACTAAAGCAAACAAAAAGATTAAAGCATAAAAAGAATAAGAAAAGAAAAAGAAAGTTTAGACTAATACCTCAAACACAAAACTTTCCGAGCTTGATTTTTTATTGTTCCCCTCAATCAAATCTATTCACAGTCAATAAAAAATGTGATTAGTAATCTTAAACTCAAAGATTAAGGCCAGAAAAGGTCCTAATAAAAAGAAAATTGATTTGAGGATGTTTTGTGAAAAACTCCCTTGTTGATTCACTATTTTTAGTGAATATTATTGTTTTCTCTTAAGATTTCTGTGTGTTTTGAAAAGATACCATGTATAACTATTTATATTATAAAAATGGGGTTTTGGAACGACTCCCAGACGATGTGGGATTCATTCCAAACCTCAGCATTAATACAGAAAATTTGCATTTTTTATGTATCTGGAACCCTACAAGCGTGCGCAGGATTAGGCCTGCCTGCACATGCATCATGGCTGTGCGCACAAGTTAATTCCTGCATGCGCATGTCGAGGGCTTCCTTCGCCTTATTTTTTAAAAATAGATTTATTTGCTCATTAAAAGTTGCATTTTTAATTTTTACATTTCTCAAGTCAATTTAACATCTGATTGGGCCCTAAACCAACCTTGAGTCTTAGAATTTTAGCATTATTGGAGAACAGGGGCCCGAGTTATAAGGGGTACAAAATACAGTGTCTACAAGTGGGTAAATAGATTTTGGTTGATTTTGCCAACCCTAATTGTTTGGTGTTTGTGGAAGGTCTGTTTTTTATCTCATTCTCTTTTTATACTCTTTGTGTTTGCAAAATATTAAGGTTTTTTTAAAATAAAAAAAATTATACATTCATTTTACCTAAAAGCTTTTTATTATTATTATTATTATTATTATTATTATTATACAATAAAATAAAATAAAATAAAATAACCTCGTGGAACGGATTCAATCGATTGAATTGAGTGGATTCAATAATACCTCAAGTAAGTGGACATTTTAAGCAAGGAGTAATTGAAAAATATGATGACAATAAATCAATAATACAATTAATGTAATAATGTAAATAGTAAATACAATAAACGATTGAGAAAGTAAAGAAACTTGTATTAATAGAAGAATGTGATACAAAACACTACTTCTACTTGTATTTTTTTATAAATGGAATAAGGGATCCCTCGTCAAAATATATTTTTCTCAACATAGTTTCTAACTTGAGAAATCACTCTGTTTGTTTCTACGTTAACGAAAATGAATAATTTTACAAAAAATATTTTTTGGAAAATTATTTCATTTTCTTGTGTTTGATAGTGACATTGAAAATAAGCTGGAAAACTTTTTTTCTTTTTTTCAGTGTTTGATGTGCATAAAAATTTATTAACATCTTTTGTATAATTTAAAACATATATAATACGTATATTGTGTAAATCAATTAATCTAATCAATAAATTGAAAACCAACTATGAATTTGGTTTTTCTCAATGCTACAATAATTTGTAATAGTTATATTTTATTTTGGTCATATAGAAATTTATACCATATCGGTAACCCTCTCACTTGATAGTTTTATTAGTGTCTCTATGCTCGCCCTTCCTTGATCCATGGTCCATTAGTGGGGTGAAATGAATAATATGGATTAGTTTAATTTTATTAGTGTCACTATGCCCACCATCCCTTGATTTTATATTTGACTTCCTCGAATATGTTGAGGAGTTTGTAGCTCTATTTATATTGAATCCTCGTTACACAATAGAGTATGCAACGAATTACATTTGTTATGAGAATGAGTAATTTTTTGGTGTTCTCGAAACACAGATAATGGTGCTCTCCTTTCACATTTATGGTGGAGTTCGCTCATTAAATTCATGCAGAATCCACTGTGAACGTGAGAGGAGAAAACACTATTCCATTATACTTCAAAAATATCTAAAAATTTTCCTCCGAGGATTATACATATAAATCTTATTACTATCACTCAAAGACTACTTATCATTATTTATCTTTATCATTATCTTGGATCATGATTGGTGGTGAGATTAGCTTGGAATCTTAATTTTTGTTCTTAATTATATTATCTCGACAATCTTGATGTAGGTTATCATAGGAGAGAGAGAGAGAGAGAGAGATGTTATACCCACAATATTTTCACAATAAATCCTATGTGGCAGGTTATTATTATTATTATTATTATTATTATTACTTAGTTTCATTGTTATGAGTTGTTGTTCATAGATAAAAAAAAGTAATTCAAGTGATGGGTTCATATTAAATCTAATAACAACTTATCACCTATGATTTGTTGTGAAAATGTTGTGGACATAGCACTCCTCTTGAGTGAGAGATTGTTTTTCAAAAAATTTAAGTGGAAAACAACCTCAAGAAAAAAGAAAAAAAAAGAAAAAAAAGAAAAGGCATATTTTTAATAAAGTTTTTGTTAACAAAAATTAGTTTTCCTTTAACCTATGTTTTTTTATGTCAAATATAGAGAACTATCTTTGTAGAAAGTTTTCCATTGAAACAAACAGAGCATAGATACAACTAGAGTGAATTGAGTTTATTTAATAATATTTCAATTAAGATGACTTTTATACAACTAGAAATTTAAAAAAACACAATAATAATCATGAAACTAATATAACTAGAATCCAACTAAGAAACTAAATAAATTTACTTGCATTAATTGAAGAACATGATACAAGAGATAAAAGAAAAACGTAACTTGATAGAAACTACCGCTTGCATTAAAGCAAATGGCAACAAGGGAAATGTAAATGAGCCACAAGAACTGCACTACTCCTAATCTCCTATAATAGAAATAAGGGGAAATTACACTTTACCCACCTGAGCTTTTTCCGAAAAACAATTTGCCTATTTCTGATTTAAAAATTGGCACTTTACCCATCTGTGGTTAGCTCCTTTTGTCTTTTATTATTCACATCTGTTAAAAACATGGATAACTTTGTATTTTTTTTTTTACCCTTTTATGTCTCTTTCCTCTCAAAACATTAAAAAAAACTAAAAAATCCAGGAAAAAGAAGATCTAAAAATTAGGTTTTATAAAAATTAAAACCTAATTTTTAAATCTTCTTTTCATGTATCAAATTATTTATCTGTTTTTTTTTTTTTTTTGGGGGGGTGCTTTAATGACGTCCAGCCTAACGATTGCAATTGTTTTAATTTAAATAAATTAAAAAATTGGACTAAGCTATCCAATTTTGTTTATTTTCCTAGAGTTTTTAAGCTAGTTTACCGTCTTGCTTTTGTTGGAATATTATACATTTAATTATATCTTCAATAAAGCTATCCATATGCGCTATATGTTTTTTTTTTTTTTGGCAAAAATATGCGCTATGTGCTGCTGTTTAGGCCCATATGTTGATGCATATGGGATCAGCATCCACATATTCGCATTTCTTTATTGTTTCTTTTTACTGAATACTTGCTTTGGTAGCCAGAGGCATGGAGAATTCATGCTGTTCCATTTCAGTGATATTTAGACAGCTGTGAATGCAGTGGCAGCTCCAGGAATTTTGTTCAGGATGTTCCTTAAGAAGCATAATTAAATTACACAATCTTATTTCTTTCTAACCTTTAGGTAATTAGGTTTGATTCAATGTTATTAATTTTATTCCGTTCCGGCCGTAACAGCCGGAAAATAACATGCCGGTAAACAAACCGGAACAATAACCCACTCTATTTCACTTCAGAAAAAATTTCAGGTCATTCAGGTCTATTTCGGGTGTTTTGGGGTATTTCGGTAAATACTAACCGAAATTCAAGATTCGGCCGGCATGAAATTTGTGCTTAAAAGCAAAAAAAAAATGTTCTTAAAATCAAAACAAATTTGCATTTATGTAAACCAAAAAACCTCAAAAGGGAAAAAAAATGAAAAGAAATGAAATGAACAAAGGTACCTGTAGAGTTAAAAAAAGATCATATTGAGAAATTTGAGACTCAAAACTTGAGAAGATGCACTGCCGCACTGGTACTAGTAGAAAGACAAAAAAGTTACGAACAAGGAGGAAGGTAAAATGTAAATGTAAAAATGTAGATGAAGATGTGATAAAATTTAAAATTATAAAGTGTAAAAATCGAGAAGATAGAAGACGTGTGTGGTTAAGAATAAACAAGAAAAAATAATTAAAAATAAGAAGTAATATATGTCTTGTGAGGAAAAATAATACTGTAATAAAAAATAATAAAAGGTTGAAAATTGTGTTATATTGGATAGTGTACTTAGTCAAAAGAATCAAGCCACTGCCTAGTCTATAGTAGTTTTATTATAATTTTTTTCTTTTGAGTTTTTCCTTTTTGCTTGAAAGTAGACATGGCAAAACGGGCGGGTCGGGTCGGGTTCGGGTCGGGTCAATCGGGTTGCGGGTCAAAACGGGTCATTTTTAAACGGGTCAAACGGGTTGCGGGTCAAACGGGTCGTGGGACGAGTCGAGTTGACCCGTATTTTTCAAACAAGTTTTTTTTTTTTTTTTTTTGAAATAGATGCAATTTGTCAATTGTTTCTAAGTTCCTTAACTGTGATTAGATTTTCATTGGTGATACTATTACCACTTACAAATTACCACTAAACACTTGATACCTAAATTTGGTGCAACTCTTATTCCAGCTTTCTAGAAGCTAATCTTGGTATAATTTTTGATATGTTTAAAGTAGGAAGAGAAAATGAAGGTGGCAAGTAAATAATGACAAACTATAATGGAGTACATAACATATTAAGTGAAGAAGAATAAGTAAATATCTTATAAGAATTACACCTCAATCTCAATCTACTCAACGTTGGTAGACGTGGAAAAACTGGCGGGTCGGGTCGGGTTCGGGTCGGGTCAATCGGGTCGCGGGTCAAAACGGGTCACGAGTCAAAACGGGTCATTTTTAAACGGGTCAAACGGGTTACGGGTCAAACGGGTCGCGGGTCAAACGGGTCGGGTCAAACGGGTCTGACCCGTTTTGCCATGTCTACTTGAAAGACCCCAATATATTGTTAAGTTGTTCAAATTATGGACCAAAATTTAATTTTATTGGAATAAAACAATTCAGGGTGGTCCCAAAAATTTGTTTAAAGGTAAATAAATATACAATTTTAAATTATTATATATATATTTTTTTTTTCCAGGTTAGGGTGGCCGTAGGACCACCCTGGCCATAAGGTGGCACCGCCACTGTGTGAATGTAGAAAGAATATGGCTGCCTTAGCAACTGCAGAAGCTATGCAGCGCTACTGCCTTAGATCTTCTATTTTAACACTTTACTTCCATCTTAACCTTAACCTATTCTATGAAGTAGAGAAGATTCAATAGAAAGTTCAAGTGGGTAAAGTGCATTGCTTTTAGATCTAAAAGTTAATCCATGAAAAGAATATGTAAAAGTTAGGTTTTAATTTTTACAAAACCTTGCTTTTAGATTTTCTTCTCCTTTGGTTGTTTAGTTTTTTATTTTTTGAGAGAAGAGAGACATAAACGGGTAATAAAATATAAATTTACCTCTGTTTTTAACAAAGGTGGGTAATGGGAGACAAACGGAGCTAACCTCAGGTGGGTAAAGTGCTAATTTTTAAATCACAGGTAGGCAAAGTGTTTTTCAGGCAAATTACAGATGGGCAAAGTGTAATTTCCCCTAGAAATAAAGCAGACATATTAAATGGTTGGTGATTGTTTATGTCCATTCCCCATGGATAGTTCTCCTTTTTATAGCCAAAAAAGGGAGTAACTTCAAACTAATCCACAAGATAGGGAGTAATTTCTTAACTTCTTAGTAATTAGTCCTTTTTTTTTTTTTTTTTTTTTTAGTAAAATGCAATAGTAAGTGAGGGACACTCTTTAAGCCAAAAAAAATGGTCTTCTCATTCTCTTTTGCAACACTAGCAAGAGCTAGAATAAGATGATTACATTTCAAAGAAACATTAATAGAGAAACTAATTGCAAAAATTTCACAAATCAAGGATCAAAAGCAACATGCTTACATTCCAAACAATCTGTCCCTTATAGAAGTTGTAAAGCACTGGATACATGTTTTTATTGTGATCGTTGAGGTTGGATTGTAGCCTCCACCGATGGTGAAGCAATAGTGGTAGAAAGTTGTAGCTATTGAAAAACATGGTTTTGCATCACATACAAACCAATACAATAGAAGCAACATAAGATCTATTCCATTTATGAGAGATAACATTCAAACTTGAATTCTAGAATAAAGAATAGGAAAACGTACCTTGATATAGTGAAGTTCAAAATAAGAAGTAGATAGTATCTTGAGAAGACCTTCAATCTTCATCCAAATTCCACTTGATACCCGAGATTTGTGGTCTCTCAATCAAGACTTGTAACAAGTTTTTGAATTGAAGATTGAAGATACCACTTGTCAAAGATTTGATGAAGAGGTCAAAGAAAAGAAGGTTGAGTTGATTGTGGATAATGACATAAATCAAGAGATGGAAATTATTGAGAATATTGTGGAAGATTCAATTGAGGTTAAATATGAGGATGAGTCCATCACCCACAATCCCTAGGTTCTTACTTTATGAAGGATTCAAGTTTCAATGCCAAACCATGTTATTAAAGCATTAGAAGTATTTTTTTATTTGGAGCGAAAGATTTCAGATTTCAACTATCAACTTGAGGACAAGTTTTTTTCAAGTGGAGAGGTCTGATGTAGGGCAAAATCTTCAAATTAATTTATGTAATTTTTAATTTTTGTTATTTTTATACAATTTTCATTATTTTAGGTTTAGGGCATTTATTTCCTTGTTTTTAGGTGATTTTAATGCTTTTTAGGTTAAATTTGGTTCCTGTTATGGTTAGATATTAATTAGGACTTATTTTAGAACATATTTTCTTGTCTATCAAGTTTTATAAAGCCCTTAAATAGGCCCCTAAGTCTATAAACGTTTTTCAAAGTAGATTATTAATAAAATATAGATGTTTTGTCAATTTCTTTTTTATGATGGATTCTAGTTTATCACCTTGTAAATTCAAAGGATCCCTAGTGGATTTAAGATTCACTACCAAAAGCTAACAATTTAGTTTTTGTTCCGTCAAAGAAAGCATCATGTGTGCTTTCTTTAGGCTTTCGCAATATCAATAAGGTGGTGACTCCCAAAGAAAGAGAGAGCGGGCTATGCAACCTACAAGTGCACCTACAATTACGCATATAGTTCATGGCCTCAAGGGAAATACGCCTCAGCCAAATGAATTGAAGGAGGAGATTTGGGAATCGCCACCTGGTATAGCTCTAGGAACCAAATTGGGCATTTTGGGCCATTACTTACATAGATCTTATTCACTAAATATTGGGTCCAGAGTTAGGATAAGGGTTAGGAAGGTGTTAGACACCTAAGATAGCTGGGCTCGTCGGTCGGCCTCCATATTGATAGGCCATATTTAATTAAAAAGTTTATTAAGTAAGCCCTAATCCTTAACCTAAACATATATCATGTACTAAATTAAAATAACACACAACATGTTAAAAGATTGAATCACAGCATAAAAAGAAACATATTAAAACACAATCAAACAAACTATTATCAAAAAGGAAAAAAGAAAATCAAAATCAAACATGCTAGGAAAGAAAGATTACAAATTAAACCTAACATGGCAAAAAGGACTAAAATAAAAAAGGAAAACAATTAATCATAGTTAAATAACTTAAATTATGGTTAAACAGAATCAAAGAACACATAAAAAATAATTAAAATAATAAAAACAAAATATTTGTCAAATCTGGGTTTAGAGTGTGTATGCATACTCAACCGTATGTACGTGGGTTGAAACTCTGGGTACGCATCCTCGATGATGTGTATGCATCCTAATACAAAGTAAATAAAAAAAAAATCATATTTTCATATGACATCAACCAAAAATATAGCATGTGAATTTTAATTAAAAAGAAGAACAAAAGAAACAATAAAAATAAACAAACAACTACATCATAGTCAAATTAACATCATCAAATAAATATAAAAACAATCAAGTAAAACACGTGAATAATAAACTAGCAGCAAAACAAAGAACATGTTAATATATCATAAAAACATCATAAAAACTAAATAAAGCCATAAAAGCACTAAGAATAGATTATTATTAACTCATAGCCATATTAAAAATTATCTAAAGAACCATAAACATCAAACAAGTCAAGAACAAGAATAAAAAGAATCACAATAAAATGATGTGGATTCTATTAAGCAAATGAATAAACCATTGAAAGAATGCTCACCTTATTTTAGATTCACAAATTTGAAGCTTATTCAACCGACTCTCAGTATCTGCAACGTAGAGAATAGGTTGATAAATAAAAGATAATGAAGAACACAATAGTTTAGGTAATCACAACTCAAGAACAAGATTATTTTAAAGAGAATTAGAAAACCATTTTGAAAAACAAGTTTCTACCTTAATTTTTTTGCTAGAAATTTTTTTTTTTTAGACTTAGAAAAATGTGCAAAGGTGTTGTTTATCAAATTAGAAGAGAGAAGTAGGGTTAGAAAGTATGGAGGTACAAAATAACTCACTTTTTAGCTAGGGTCTGGATTAGAGAAATAAGGTGAGTATATATATGAGTAAACTAGGGTTTTCGAGACTTTAAGAAGGGTTTTGAACATTCTTAAGGGTCTAGGAGGAGGCCCAACTGGAAGATTGAAGCTTTGGGGCCTTAAAAATGAAGAAAACAGGTTTTGGAATGCATTATGCACATTGGGTCATGGGTGCACGCGCATGGTTTCAAAGAGGCGCAAGTAGAACCTTAAATTTGACTACACTGCTGGCCTAACTTCAAACGACAATAAATCACTCAATTTAAATCCAAATTACATAGAATTTGTATTCAAAATAAATCCCAAGATGTCTATTTTCCAATGAAACAAACCTCAATAAAATATTCTTTGTAGATCAAAGGTTATGGTTAAAACAGTGAGTAAATGTCATTTTCAACTTCATTTTCAAAGCAATTTGAAGCACTTTTGAGTTGTAATTACCTTCAAACTATTGTGAATATTTTAATTACCTTTGGTTGAAGTATGTCAAGCTTATCATTAGGGATGGGGATTAAAGCTTATTAACTGGTATAAAATAAGGTGTCTACACCATGCTATATAATCATTAATGAATTTGCTTGATGAGCTAAGATATGGGCTAACTTATTGCCATCCATCTTGATGGACTTGAATTCTTGAACTGCATAAAGTCATCACACTTGAATGATATCTCTTCAACTAGCGAGAAGAAGAAGGAAAAATAAAAAAATAAAAAAATAAAAAAAAAATAAAAAAAAAACCTCAATTTATTGTAATTCATGCATTTAGCTTAAAATACAATCTGTCTTATTGTGTTTGAGGCTTCGAGCACATTTGACATGTCATTATTTAAAAAAAAAAAAATTGGTTAGGATAAAATTTAATATTGTTTGCACATTATATTATATACCACTAACTTCATCACACGTGCTTTGTGCATACAGTGAGGTTTTTTTTGGTTGGTTTAGTGTCATAATTTTTCCTTTAAATTTTTTTTTTTTTGAATAATTTGTTTTGAAGACATGGGTTAGTAGGAGAGTATTTTATTTTGTAGGCATTTTAAGTGGAGTTGGAGATAGATTTTTACTAGGTTGTCTTCAACTTTTTTCTCCGTTAAACGTAAGGTTTAGGGGCAGTGGCGGAGCCAAGAATTTAGGTCAGGGGGGGCAAGATTAAAAGGCAAGATTGGAAGTAAAAAAGTAATCTAAAAAAATTAATCGATATTAATAACAAAATAAGTAAGCAACTATATGATAACGTAATTGTTATATAGAATCTAACATAAAATGTAAACTATAATTTATTTTTTCACATCTAGCTTATTTTACTCAATTGCCCTTGGCGATTTTTTATATTTTGAAACCGCTGCATGATTTCTTCACACTCAATAGTCTTGAATATATTTTTCTCAATATATGTGACTAAGCAATCATTCATCATTGATCTCCTATTCGATTGCGTAATTGATTTTTAATTATGTTCATTACTGAAAAAGCTCTTTCAACAGTAGCTATTGCAACTGATAAGATCAATGCCAAAGTCACTGATGAGTAAACCAATGGATATGAAACATTCTTTTTCATTTCTACCATCCTTTTAGCAAGCTATCCAATTCTTTTAACTGTTGAAAACTCTTCAGTGGACTGCATGTCATGGATGTATGTCTCAAGTTGGCTATCCAAGAAAGAAACTTGACACATAAAAAAATTCTACAGGTGGCTTTGTCTAGTCCATCAAGTTTACTAAGTGGGATCCATTAATTTTATATATAGAATTGTACTAGGAGTAGAAGTCGTCTACTACTAGAAAAGTTGGAAAGGTAACGTGAATTCACATAATTGGGATTTTTTTTTTTTGGTCTTTTGTGTGAGGGGGGGGGGTCAAAAACATTTGAAAGTTCAGGAGGGGCAAGTGCCCCCCCTCGCCCCCCCCCCCCTCCCTCTGCCCCTATTTAGGGGTATTTCTAAATCACATAAAAGTCCAGTTCAAAGAGAAGAATTCTCTTATAAATAGTATAGATATATAGTATAATAAAAGTTGGATTTAGAAACTGTGGTTATGTCAATTTATGGTATTTCTAAACCACATAAAAGTCCAATTCAAAAAGGAAAATCCTCTTATAAATAGTATAGATATATATTATAATAAAAATTTGACTTAGAAGCTGTGGTTATGTCAATAGGGGTGTCCATGGAAACCGCTCACCGACCAAACCGAAAAACCCGCCCGGACCGACCCGCTCGCCGCCCGATCCGACGACTCTGGCGGTCGGCGGCGGGTCTCAGCCCTTCAAACCGATTCCGGCGGTCGAGTGGCGGGTTTTCTCCGCTAAAACCGCAGCCACCCGACCCGCCCGACCACCACTTCAGATCAAAGCCTCCCCCGTTCAGATCCGGCGACGAATACCCATCTTTCGCTTAGATCCGGCGACGATTTTTCTCAGATCTACTTAGATCTGATGATTTTAGCTCAGTTCCGGCAATATTTTTCAAAAAATCGCTCAGATCGGTGACTTTTAAGCTCGGATCGGTGACGTGTAAGCTCAGATCGGTAACTTTGGCTTAGATCCGGCGATGTTTAAGCTCAGATCCGACGACGTTTCGCTCTTCTCCTGCCAGATTCGACAACGTTTTGCTCTTCTCCAGCCAGATCCGACGACGTTTCGCTCTTCTCCAGCCAAATCCGACGACGCTTTGCTCTCCTCCGCTCGTCGACTCTGTTCGTCGGTTTCAACCGAACCGACCGATCGATTTTTAGAATCCGATCCGACTCGACCCGTGGTGATCGGCGGTCGGTTGCGGGTCTGATTCTCTCCCACCCGACCTGAGCGGGTCGAGTCCGGGTTGGGCACAAACCCGACCCGGCCCGACCCGTGGACAGCCCTAATGTCAATTATCAAGTGCTTATTTTCTCTTTAATCAAGATATTTCCCTTTAGGTAAAACTCTATTAGTGGGTTTAGCACAAAAATAAAAACTCTATTATTGGTTTTTCTAGAAGAAAAAGTCTATTTTTTTTAGTAGGAAAAAGTCTGTAGGGTCTGTTTTTGTTGCCCAAGCCCAGAGGAAATGGGTTAAAGGCCCAACGAACCCAGAACAATGAATTTGTAGAGAGTGGATTGAAAGAGCTGGGCTGGATATGAAGCACAGGACAGTTGGCTAGGTTACATGCGGTGATGATAACATGAATTGAAGCTTAGATAACTCTGTGATTGAACGTCCGAAGAGGCGTCTTATTGAATGAACTGTGATTACAATATTCAGAGCTACAGTGAAGCTTTTCTCTCTCTTTCTCTCTCTTTTTTTCGATCCTATATTATCAGGGACCCTTCTTCTTTATATAGCGTCCCATCCTATCATCTCCATCGTCCACTTGTTCTTCATCCACGCATCCACTCGAGTGCATATCACGTCGTGTGTCTACTTTAGTTCTTTGTGAGTGGCGGTAGCTGAGGTTGCACTATTCAGGGGTCTTCTCCACATAAATGCGGCCAGAAAAGTTGTTGCAGTGCATTAAATGCGGTGGTACCAGCTTTTCCTTCAGATATTTTTTAGTTCTGATCATTTCTGGATCTACCCAGGATCTGCCATGGCCGTTGGGACCGTTGGGAAGATTAGTCAGACCCTCCACACGTTCGTTTGATCAAGGCTCATCATAGCCGAGGAGCAAGACATCCTCGGACAAATGGTGACCTCTTCGAACAACACTCCCCTTCTGCTTCTGGGCTTCCCGCTTCAGATGGGCCACCCCAACCACCTATTAATCCTCGAAAATGTAATAGTCCTTAACAGGCGGTTCCGAGCCCGTTAGGTAGCTTTGGGCTTTTTCCCCCCACAACAGCCCCTCAAAATCTTAGTTTTTCCCTCGCCTCCGAAGGGAAAAAATGGGATTTTGATTCGTTACAGGTAAAAGGCTTGGAAATAGATAAAAGTTCGGCTTGGCACACGTGTAGGCATAGATGCGCGCATTCCATCATTAATGCCGTTGTTTTCCTGATTCCCGAAGCGCTGCATTAATTACGCCAGGGGGCGCCCTATCCGTTGCATCCAACGGTGGGCTACTGATCCAACGGACGGGGTTCTTCCTCGGGATTTTGGCAAAAATAACTTCTGCCCTTTCGTTTGACCTGGTATAAAATCCCAGAGGTGGATGTTTCTCCTCACTTTGCAACTTTCAAGTCATCTCGCTAGAACAAGCACACAAATGCTCAGAGCTCTTTCCAATCGCCGATTTTGCTTCTTCCCAGAGTTCCCCGGAATCCTTCTGCGAGTCCAAAGATCAGTCTTTAGCCCCGCTCCTGTAAGTTTTCACCATCTCAATCCTTCAGTTTTCTCTTTGGCCATCTGTCTTTCAGTTTGGGCGAACATTTCCCCACCGCTACGTTGTGCCTCTGTTTTTCTGTTGAGTGATGGGTAAACTAGAGTATCTGGTAGACAGCCCTGCCCAGCTGGAGAAGTTCAGGGCCACATACCGTATACCTCCAAACGTGGGGGTGAAGTATTGCCCTCCGGAGAAAATACTAACTGATCGGGAAACGGGGGAGGTGGTGATCCCTCTCATCGCCTTCCTAGAAGGGGGAATGATATTTTATCATCTATCATAATTTTTGTATTTTAATATAATAAAATTTACACCGTTACACGATAGTCTTGTGCCAAATAGTTTATTATAATTTAATTTAAATAAATTTATTAAAATTTTGAGTGGTTCGCTAAAGTATCAATAATATTTTTAAAAGTGTGAGTATATATATATATATATATTAGTGAGTATGTCTGTACTCAAGAAATAAAAATAAAAACTAAACTTCAGAGGAAAGTATCCTCTAAAAAAGACCTCCGACGAAGGAATGGTGGCTAAAACACCCTGTAACAGTGTAATAGTAACTGTCAAAGTTTCCAACGGCGGAAAATTAACGAGCAAAACAAACAAAGTTTGACTTAAGTCAACAACCTATTTTTGGTTATAATTGTGACCCATTATTATTAAATTTATTTTATTGAAATTATTTTTTGTCCAGAATTTGTTGCGACTATACAGTCTTTCACATTGATAAGGCATCTGGGGCAATTTCGGTATTGGACTTGCTTCACAATTCGCGGGACTTCAAAACAAATCAGACCCGCATTCCGTTTCTGAATTTCACACTTCAAATTAAGTCCTCTCTCAAGAGAGAGAGAGAGAGAATGGCGGCATCGACCGGGAGCGAGTTCTTTGAGATGGAGATCGAAGAACCGAGCGAGATGCTAAGGAGACAGTCGAATGCGTCATCGGTGGCGGAGGATGAGGAGGAGCTACGGTGGGCGGCAATCGAGAGGTTGCCATCGGTGAAGCGGATGAACATGGCGTTCGTGAAGCGGTCAGCTTCCAGCTCTAGCGGAAATGAACCGATCGATGTACGGAAACTCGATCGCTTTAAACGTGAGCTCGTTGTGCAAAATGCCTACGCCACAAACGAACAAGATAACTATCGTTTGCTTTCCGCCATTAAAGAACGCCTCGATAAGTACGAACGAAATCGCTGTGCTTTCAGTTTTTTTTTTTTTTTGGTTCTGAAAAGTAGCGTGTGAGATTTGAGATCTTGGAGAGTAGAAATCTGGATCGAAGAAAATCGTATATATGTTTTCGTTTCAACCATTATATTAATTCTGTGATTTTTTTCATCATATCAAAAGGGTTGGATTGGTGATGCCGAAGATCGAAGTGAGATACGAGAACTTGAAAATTGTGACTGATGTTCATACCGGTTCAAGAGCTTTGCCTACTCTGTTAAATTTTACTCGTGACGTGATTGAGGTTGATTATCATTCTTAATTAATTCTGTAGTTAATTTTTAGGCTTCGGATTTATAATTTTTATTTATTTATTTGAATGCAGCGTATCCTAAACAAGTTAAGGATAATTCGATCAAAGAAACATTCTTTAACAATCTTGAACAATGTCAGTGGCGAAGTAAAACCGGGAAGGTAATTATTACTATAACGATGGTTATCTTGTGTACAAATTGCCAAATATGAAGTATAGAATAGAAAGGGAAAAGAGAGGGAATTTGAACCTGTACATTTTGCAATGAACCTAAATATGTAAAATTAAACAAAGGCACACTTTTAAATGCTTCACCTATGTTAATTCATTCGAAACGGATTCTGTTGATCACTAGTGTGTCATGTCAGTTGGTTTCCAACGGAGAAGAAGAAAAATTTTATAGCTTAAACTCAAAACTATTATATAAGAACAGTTATTATGGATAATGTTTGAAGTACTTTTCAAATGAGTGTCACGTTCTGTTGGACACATCTTAATAATTTTTTAAAATTAATTATTTTCATGTATTTTGTTTGAACTAACCAAACAAACCGATTCGTCCCACATTGTAGGATGACTTTGCTTTTAGGACCTCCAGGTTCCGGCAAATCCACCTTGCTTTTGGCCCTTGCGGGGAAACTTGATGGCAACTTAAAGGTTAGTACTTGCCCACGAATACCTCATGCTTATAGAGATTAATATTCTATTAGAAAAATTATGTTTTTAAATTCATTATACACTATACTTTGTAGAGTAAACAAATGTGTTACATGAACAATGTACAATATTGTCTACATGTGGTTACAATGGGTTATTAGAGGGCTATTTGGTAGAAGAAAAAGAATGAGGGGTTA
>NW_027069666.1:105690-151458 GCF_002906115.3 Quercus suber
GAAGAATGATATGGCGTTAGGTCACTAAGTTTGAGGTTCAGTCCCCTGTAAAGATCAGGGTACATTATTTCCGCAGCGCTTCCTTGGTCAACCATCACCCGTTTCACATCGTACCCCCCAATTCGAAGGGTGACGACCAACGCATCATCATGAGGCTGGACAGTACCCACCTTGTCGGTGTCCGAGAAGCCTAAAACCAACTGATCATCAAGTTTACATCTCTTCGGACCAGATTCCCCCGCAGGTAGCCGATCCACAGACAAGACCTTGGACGGCCAGGATCCTGTTCTTCCTAGGGCCGCAAAGATAATGTTGATAGTTCCCAGAGAGGGTTTCAGAGTGTCATCCCTCCGGGAGTCTGCGCTCATCGAACCTGCTCGGCCACTGGTGTGATGTAGGTGGTGTCGCAATTTCCCCTCGCTGACTAGTTGTTCCAGATGAATCCACAAGTCTTTGCAGTCCTCAGTCGTGTGCCCATGATCCTGGTGGTATTGGCAGTAGAGATTACGATTACGTCTGTCAGGATTCCCTGCCATCTTGTTCGGCCACTTGAAGAACGGCTCGTTCTTGACCTTTGCCAAAACTTGGTGGACTGGGTCTTTGAATACGGTGTTGACGGTCTGGGGATTGGCTGTTCCTGTCTGCGCAGGAAAGTCTCTCCTCAACTTGTTGCTGGCGTATCGATCCGACCTGAAATCCCTCCTTTCCAGGGGGATAACCTTCTCCTTGCCTTTCCCTTATTGTTGGTCTTCTTCAACTCTTTTGTACTTCTTAATGCGGTCCATCAGCTGGCGCATGCTAGTAACAGGTTTACCAGACAGGGACGTCCTTAAACCGTGATCGGTAGGGAGGCCGAGCTTAAACGTTTCCAGGGCCATTGCGTCAAAATTGCCCTCCATGTCATTAAACATTTCCCAATATTTATCCGAATACACCTTCAGGGATTCTCCTTCCTTCATGGTCAAAGACAGCAGAGAGGACAGAGGTCGGGCCACTCTTCGGCATGTAACAAATCGTGAACCAAATGCTTGGGTGAGCTCTTTGAAGGAGCTGATAGAATTCGGGCTCAGCCCATCGAACCACCTCATGGCGACTGGCCCAAGACTGCAAGGGAAGACTTTGCACATCAGCGCTTCGTCCCTGGAGTAGACAGCCATCCTTTGGTTAAAATTACTCACGTGTTCCACGGGGTCCGTTTTGCCGTTGTAGATGGTGAACGCTGGTTAGTTAAAGCGCCGAGGAAGTTTGGCCTCTTCAATCTTGCACGTGAAGGGCGATCTGGAAATCTGGTTTAGAGCCTTACTCATGGTGTCGCTTCCGACATCTCCACGTGATGGACTTATGCGTTGCCCCTTGTGGGGAGACTCCTGCTCTTAGGTATAGGTCTCGCTGGCCGGTGTCCTGGATTTGGGTTGATAAGTGACGTCCGGCTCATCATCAGGGTCCTCATCAGAATACGAGGGAGCCCATTTCCTCTTTGGATGGCGTAATTCCCTTTTTAGCTTTTCAACCTCCCGCTGCAAATCTCGGTTCTTCTCTGCATGGGACATGTGGCTTCCGCCATGTGACTGGCTCTGACCAAGGGGCACGGTATGCACGCTACCCTCGCGGGCCTGCCTTCGCTCCAGGTTAAGGAAAGGATCCTCGTGCTGAGGCGCCCTAGACTCCGCTTCTTGTTCACCGTGTTCAGCCATCACCTACTGTTGTCCCCACCCCTGCACAAGCTCTCCCCACAGACGGCGCCAATTGTAGGGTCTGTTTTTGTTGCCCAAGCCCAAAGGATATGGGTTAAAGGCCCAACGAACCCAGAACAATGAATTTGTAGAGAGTGGATTGAAAGAGCTAAGCTGGATATGAAGCACAGAACAGTTGACTAGGTTACATGCGGTGATGATAACATGAACTGAAGCTTAGATAACTCTGTGATTGAATGTCCGAAGAGGCGTCTTATTGAATGAACTATGATTACAATATTCAGAGTTACAGTGAAGCTTTTCTCTGTCTTTCTCTCTCTTTTTTCCGATCCTCTATTATCAGGGACCCTTCTTCTTTATATAGCGTCCTTTCCTATCATTTCCATCGTCCACTTGTTCTTCATCCACGCATCCACTCGAGTGCATGTCACGTCGTGTGTCTACTTTAGTTCTTTGTGAGTGGCGGTAGCTGAGATTGCACTGTTCAGGGGTCTTCTCCACATAAATGCGGCCAGAAAAGTTGTTGCAGTGTATTAAATGCGGTGGTACCAGCTTTTCCTTCAAATATTTTTTAGTTCTGATCATTTCTGGAACTACCCAGGATCTGCCATGGCCGTTGGGACCGTTGGGAAGATTAGTCGGACCCTCCACACGTTCGTTTGATCAAGGCTCATCATAGCCGAGGAGCAAGACATCCTCGGACAAATGGTGACTTCTTCGGACAACACTCCCCTTCTGCTTCTGGGCTTCCCGCTTCAGATGGGCCGCCCCAACCACCTATTAATCCTCGGAAATGTAATAGTCCTTAACAGGCGGTTCCGGGCCTGTTAGGTAGCTTTGGGCTTTTTCCCCCCACAAAGTCTATTAGCTAAGTTTTGAGATATAAAACTTCTACTCCTAAGAAAATTCTATTTTAAAAGATTACAAGAATTTAAATAAAATTTAAAATCTATTTTAATTATTTTTATCATCTATCATAATTTTTGTATTTTAATATAATAAAATTTACACCGTTACACGATAGTCTTGTGCCAAATAGTTTATTATAATTTAATTTAAATAAATTTATTAAAATTTTGAGTGGTTCGCTAAAGTATCAATAATATTTTTAAAAGTGTGAGTATATATATATATATATATTAGTGAGTATGTCTGTACTCAAGAAATAAAAATAAAAACTAAACTTCAGAGGAAAGTATCCTCTAAAAAAGACCTCCGACGAAGGAATGGTGGCTAAAACACCCTGTAACAGTGTAATAGTAACTGTCAAAGTTTCCAACGGCGGAAAATTAACGAGCAAAACAAACAAAGTTTGACTTAAGTCAACAACCTATTTTTGGTTATAATTGTGACCCATTATTATTAAATTTATTTTATTGAAATTATTTTTTTGTCCAGAATTTGTTGCGACTATACAGTCTTTCACATTGATAAGGCATCTGGGGCAATTTCGGTATTGGACTTGCTTCACAATTCGCGGGACTTCAAAACAAATCAGACCCGCATTCCGTTTCTGAATTTCACACTTCAAATTAAGTCCTCTCTCAAGAGAGAGAGAGAGAGAATGGCGGCATCGACCGGGAGCGAGTTCTTTGAGATGGAGATCGAAGAACCGAGCGAGATGCTAAGGAGACAGTCGAATGCGTCATCGGTGGCGGAGGATGAGGAGGAGCTACGGTGGGCGGCAATCGAGAGATTGCCATCGGTGAAGCGGATGAACATGGCGTTCGTGAAGCGGTCAGCTTCCAGCTCTAGCGGAAATGAACCGATCGATGTACGGAAACTCGATCGCTTTAAACGTGAGCTCGTTGTGAAAAATGCCTACGCCACAAACGAACAAGATAACTATCGTTTGCTTTCCGCCATTAAAGAACGCCTCGATAAGTACGAACGAAATCGCTGTGCTTTCAGTTTTTTTTTTTTTTTGGTTCTGAAAAGTAGCGTGTGAGATTTGAGATCTTGGAGAGTAGAAATCTGGATCGAAGAAAATCGTATATATGTTTTCGTTTCAACCATTATATTAATTCTGTGATTTTTTTCATCATATCAAAAGGGTTGGATTGGTGATGCCGAAGATCGAAGTGAGATACGAGAACTTGAAAATTGTGACTGATGTTCATACCGGTTCAAGAGCTTTGCCTACTCTGTTAAATTTTACTCGTGACGTGATTGAGGTTGATTATCATTCTTAATTAATTCTGTAGTTAATTTTTAGGCTTCGGATTTATAATTTTTATTTATTTATTTGAATGCAGCGTATCCTAAACAAGTTAAGGATAATTCGATCAAAGAAACATTCTTTAACAATCTTGAACAATGTCAGTGGCGAAGTAAAACCGGGAAGGTAATTATTACTATAACGATGGTTATCTTGTGTACAAATTGCCAAATATGAAGTATAGAATAGAAAGGGAAAAGAGAGGGAATTTGAACCTGTACATTTTGCAATGAACCTAAATATGTAAAATTGAACAAAGGCACACTTTTAAATGCTTCACCTATGTTAATTCATTCGAAACGGATTCTGTTGATCACTAGTGTGTCATGTCAGTTGGTTTCCAACGGAGAAGAAGAAAAATTTTATAGCTTAAACTCAAAACTATTATATAAGAACAGTTATTATGGATAATGTTTGAAGTACTTTTCAAATGAGTGTCACGTTCTGTTGGACACATCTTAATAATTTTTTAAAATTAATTATTTTCATGTATTTTGTTTGAACTAACCAAACAAACCGATTCGTCCCACATTGTAGGATGACTTTGCTTTTAGGACCTCCAGGTTCCGGCAAATCCACCTTGCTTTTGGCCCTTGCGGGGAAACTTGATGGCAACTTAAAGGTTAGTACTTGCCCACGAATACCTCATGCTTATAGAGATTAATATTCTATTAGAAAAATTATGTTTTTAAATTCATTATACACTATACTTTGTAGAGTAAACAAATGTGTTACATGAACAATGTACAATATTGTCTACATGTGGTTACAATGGGTTATTAGAGGGCTATTTGGTAGAAGAAAAAGAATGAGGGGTTTAGGTTTTCTTTTTTTTTTTTTTTTTTTTTTTTTAATGGGTAAAAGAAATGGCTTCAATTCGTTTGAGGTTGTAAATTGTAATGGAGAAAAAAAATACGAGATTTTTATGCTTTTGATGTTATAGGGGCTTTTCTGCTCCATTGATTTTGGATTAAGAACCAATTGTGGCTTCAAAGGATAAAGTGGTCATTTCAATTATTTAGCCCGTGTTAGTAAGTTGGAAGAAATTGGTATATTTTTAACGATTAATTAGATGACAAAGTTTAACTACAAAATTGGTTGTAGCATAAGGTTACAACCTTATTCAATATCTTTTTATTGATGGTAAATTTTGACAAATTCACCATTGAATTACATCTTCTTCTTAAATCCTCCTTGCTTGCAAATTTTTAGAAAATAAAAATCAATAAATTATTTAAATTACAAGTTTTTGTAGTTTAAAATTATGCATAAAATATAAACTTATAGATTATATAGTAAATAATATATAATTGACACAAAATTTGACATGTGTATTAAGAATGTATAAAACATGCAATTCAACGGTTAAATTTTTAAAATATGAAGTAATATTTATTTTATTAAGGAATAAGGCTATAACTAATTTTGTAACTAAATGTTGTCCTTAATTAAATTATCCAATAACTCCATAAAAAGGGAGTAGGCTGTCTATCAATCATTTCTTCCAAATCCCACAAAAGCAAGAGCAAGAGCCCTGTCTGTGCCCTAGATATGAAATTTTATTCAAGAATATTGAAAAAACTTTCTTCTCCAATAAATTGTTTTCTGTTATTTTATTTTTTGAATTCAGCTAGGAAATTCAAGGTAAGTTTTATTAGTTTACAGTCTTATCATCTGTGTGTATAAAATACTACTACCCCTTGTGAAGGCATTAATGATAGTCTTATTTAATTAAAATATTCAGTCTGATGCTAGTAACTGGACCTTTCCATACTAAAAATTGATATTTTGTTTTCAGAAAACTGGTAGCATTACATATAATGGCCATAAGATGGATGAATTTTACGTTCAAAGAACTTCTGCATACATCAGCCAAACAGATAATCATCTTGCAGAGCTCACTGTACGAGAAACCTTGGATTTTGCTGCTAGATGTCAAGGTGCAAGTGATGGGTTTGCAGGTTTGTTCGCTTTTATTTATTATTTGCAATCTATGTGTAAAATTAATTTTATTTACAAAAAAATCCCTGTGTAATTCATGAATCAACCATTTGTTATGTACCGAATATCTAAGTTATGGTATATTTTAAGAGTACCTATAGGTTATATGAAAGATCTGGTCCGTTTAGAGAAGGAAAGGAACATAAGGCCAAGTCCTGAGATTGATGCATTTATGAAGGTTGTTATCTTAAATCAGCTACATTCTTTTTGTTTATGGATAAATTGTCCATGTGTTTAGCTTTTTATCCTGATTTGATGTTTTAACTGCACAGGCATCATCAGTTGGTGGTAAAAAGCACAGTATTTCAACAGATTACATTTTGAAATTGCTTGGTCTAGAAATATGTTCGGAGACATTGGTTGGTAGTGATATGGTCCGAGGCATCTCAGGTGGCCAAAGAAAAAGGGTTACCACTGGTTCTCTCTCTCTCTCTCTCTCTCTCTCTCTCTCTCTCTCTCTCTCTCTCTCTCTCTCTCTCTCTCTCTCTCTCTGGTAGTGACAGAATACACCTCTGTTCTTAACATCAATTATACTGGAAGCTTCCAATCTTCAAAAGGAGTTGGACTCAAAATACTGTCTGCAAACTTGTGAGAATGAAGCATGACAATGATGAAAGCTATCTATTAAGTGCAAACAAGTCATTTAATGTCATGTTAAATTTGGCGGAAAATTTGCATTACTAATCTAATATCTAAAATTTTTCAAGTAGTAGTTTATCAAAAAGCAGTTTGTAAAAAACACCATATAATATACTGAAGGCTATGTTGAGTGATATGCATGTGTCTGAATTATGAGAGTTGAAATGATAAATAATATGTGGTTGGTTGGTCTTGTTTTTATTCAGGAGAAATGATTGTTGGACCAAGAAAGACTGTATTTATGGATGAAATATCTACTGGACTCGATAGCTCTACCACATTCCAAGTTGTAAAATGCATTAGGAATTTTGTCCACCAAATGGAGGCTACTGTACTAATGGCTCTTCTTCAGCCTGCACCGGAGACGTTTGAACTGTTTGATGATCTGGTTCTATTATCAGAAGGACACATTGTGTATCAAGGCCCTCGAGCAGAAGTGTTAGAATTTTTTGAGTCGTTAGGTTTTCGACTACCACCTCGTAAGGGGATAGCTGATTTTCTTCAAGAGGTACTTTCTTAAAGACAGTCAAATCGTTTGATGTTTCCTAAATGATTGTCTGACATGTTTCATTGCCAGGTGACCTCTAGAAAGGACCAAGCTCAGTACTGGGCCGATTCTTCAAAACCATACGTTTTCATTTCTGTTCCAGAAATTGCAGAGGCCTTTAAAAATTCCAGATTTGGAAGGTCGCTGCAGTCCTCACTATCTGTTCCATATTATGAATCTAAGAGTGATTCTTCGGCTTTGTCCAAAACTAAATATGCTGTACCAAGATATGGGCTTTTAGTAGCTTGTTTCGAACGAGAATTGCTGTTAATCTCCAGACATAGTTTTCTATATATATTTAGGACATGCCAGGTATGATTCATCTTGTCACTTCTGTATTTAAATGTGTCATTAATTGTGTACAAATATAGTGCGTCTAGTCCAATAGCATAGGGATAATTCGCATGTCTTTCTTCTGAAACAACTAAATGCTTATTATCCGTTAGCTATAAATCATTTGATGAATATACTGTAAACTTTTAGAGTACGTATGAATCTTGTAGGTTGTAATTTCAGTTTTCTTTGTTAAATTTTCTCATATATAGTTTTGATATATCTCATATTATCTGTTACTTATATTAAAGGTTGCCTTTGTTGGATTAATCACATGCACAATGTTCTTAAGAACAAGAATTCACCCCACAAATGAGCAATATGGCAATCTTTATCTTTCTTGCCTATTTTATGGGCTGGTGCATGTGATGTTCAATGGATTCTCTGAGCTACCTCTTATGATATCTCGGCTCCCAGTCTTCTACAAGCAAAGAGATAATTATTTTCATGCTGCATGGGCATGGAATATCTCAAGCTGGATTCTGCGTGTACCTTACTCTCTTATTGAAGCTGTTGTGTGGTCATGTGTTGTATATTACACTGTTGGTTTTGCCCCTGGTGCGGGAAGGTATCTCCTATTTACTTTAGTAGACGATGTTTTTTCTGATTGTATTTTCTGTACTAGTTACATCCCTTAAATGTTTCAGGTTTTTCCGTTTTATGCTTTTACTCTTTTCAATGCACCAAATGGCATTGGGTCTTTTCCGTTTGATGGCCTCTATCGCACGAGATATGGTTCTTGCTGGTACATATGGATCTGCTGCACTACTTGTTGTATTCTTGTTGGGCGGATTCATCATTCCAAAAGGTAGGTTTCATAAAAAAATTGTTGATGACAGGAAAATTTTGTGATCTTTGGTGACTAGGTGGTTCCTCTTTCAGGAATGATTAAGTCATGGTGGATTTGGGCATTTTGGGTGTCACCTCTATCTTATGCGCAACGTGCAATTTCTGTCAATGAATTTACAGCCACAAGGTGGATGGAGGTATGGTCTTTTGAGACTGGGGACACAGTTCTGCCAGTTTTCTGATGCTTCATATAATGTCATATATTCATGACTGAAAAATGAAAATATCGCTTGAAGATTTTATGTTATGGATGACTTCTGAAGTTGTCTGCTGGTTTTGGAAACTTGACTCTTTGCAGAAATCGGCAATTGGGAATGATACTGTTGGATACAACATTCTCAAATCACATAGCTTACCTACTGATGATTATTGGTATTGGACTGGAGTTGCTGCACTATTAGCTTATACGGTGCTTTTCAACAACTTAGTGACTTTTGCCTTAGCCTACCTTAATCGTATGTTTGAAAGAATTTATATTTATTTATTTTTAAATGTTCTTAGCCATTCCTTTTGCTAACTAAAGTTATTCCATCTAAGTAAAAATTTTGTGTTTCTTTTAGTATAAATGTGTTTAATCTTTAGTAAATGTTATCTCTCTTATCTTTTTTCCATTTCAGCCCCTACAAAAGCCCGGACAGTGATGCCAGATGATGTTGCAGAAAAGAATTTGGCAACAGATGGTGGTCAGTTGTTTTTATAATTTTTATCAATAATGTTCCATTTATAAATTTACAGCAGCTTTTATTGGATTTTGCTCATAATGGATTGTAGCATAGATATATTTTAGAAATATCTCTTATATGTGTTTACCTGTTTATGCAGTAGGTGGTAAGGGTTCTGAATTACATCAAACATCTGCCAGAGAAGGCAGCAAAAAGAAGGGAATGATCCTTCCATTTCAACCATTAACAATGACTTTCCATAATGTCAATTATTTTGTTGATATGCCGAAGGTGTGTTTTATCTGTTGGTTTTGATCTCCTTGACCTTATTGGTACACCAAATATATTGGGAGTTCACTTTCTTCCATTTTAAACAAAGTAGAGCATTTTTTTTTTTTCTTTTTTTGAGGTTCTCAGGAAATGAAAAGGGAAGGTATTCCGGAGAAGAAGTTGCAACTCCTGTCCAATATTAGTGGTGTATTCTCACCTGGTGTTCTTACTGCCTTGGTTGGGGCAAGCGGAGCTGGAAAGACCACTTTGATGGATGTTCTTGCTGGTCGGAAAACTGGTGGATACATAGAGGGGGATATTAAGATATCGGGTTACCCAAAAGAGCAGAGCACTTTTGCTAGAATATCAGGATATGTTGAACAAAACGATATACATTCTCCTCAAGTGACAGTTGAGGAGTCTCTCGTGTTTTCTTCTGCTCTTCGTCTCCCAAAGGAAGTTAGCAAAGAGAAAAGACATGTGAGTTGCTGCATAAGATTTTGTATCCTATTGAAATATTTCCGTTTAATTACATCACTACAATGCATTGCAGGAGTTTGTTGAAGAAGTGATGAAATTAGTAGAGCTTGATACTATAAGACATGCTTTGGTTGGCTTGCCTGGTAGTAGTGGCCTATCGACAGAACAGAGAAAACGTTTAACCATAGCAGTGGAACTTGTAGCAAATCCATCCATTATTTTTATGGATGAACCTACATCTGGACTGGATGCACGAGCAGCAGCCATTGTTATGCGAACTGTTCGTAATACCGTTGATACGGGGAGAACTGTGGTCTGCACAATACATCAACCAAGTATTGATATATTTGAAGCATTTGATGAGGTTAACTATTGTTTTACAGTCAAATGAGAACTATATTTGATGTGTTTGTCAGTTTCTTTGAATATGTCTTAATCTTTTGTGTTAAATGCACAGCTACTTCTTATGAAACGAGGGGGCCTAGTTATATATGGAGGGAAGCTTGGTGTGCACTCACAGATAATGATAGACTATTTTCAGGTAACAATTAATCGTCCTGTGCTTTACTTATAATTCTTGATTTAAACTCTTCACTCTTGTGTAATTCGAAATTTCGAGTTCTCAATAGCTGAACCATTCATAACCTCAACAAAACAACAAACAACCATCATCCTGCACCTTTTATAAGCCTTTTTGTCTCCTACAAAGAGAAGCCTACTAAACAAAATCAAGGAAGACCAGCTACTCAGATAATGCGGTCGCCGGATTTTGGTGATCGTGTCGGTCTAGACATCAGTTTTAACGTCATCGTATGAACGATAACGTCAGCACACTTCTAGGACTGGACTGGATTGACTTGTAAAATCAGAAAAATTAGGGTAAGAGAGAGAGGAAGACAAGAAGGGGTGAATTGCACCACCACCCTCCCTTGAGATTTTACGAAATTGTACTTTCCCTCTTGAAGTTTATATAAAGAAAAATTATTGTATTGTACTCCCTCATGAACACTCTTTATACACATTGTTCATACTTTCACATTAGGTATTCATATTTTTCAAGAATGCCCACATTTAAAACATGATATGTATGAAGAGTGTATAAAGGAAGTGTGAGACAATTTAAGCTCTTGTATAAATGCAAAAGTTAAGTCCATGCACCCTCAAATTGATATTTTACTAACGGAATATTCCATTTTTATAAAATCTTCTTACACAAACTTCGGACAAAATGACACTCTTACCTCTTGAGATTTGGGAATGAATGACACTCCCCACTTAGGTAAATATAAATTAACTGTAACATTTTAAAAAAAAAATATATTCCATTAGTAAAAACTAAACTTTACATTTACACAAACTTCAAGGGAGAGTTTCAGGAAACATTTGAGATTGTTGTATCATAGAATCTCATGGGAGGTTCCCCCCACAACACACACACAAAACATTTGGGTCTTAATCAACTAGTCTATCACATTTGACATATTTATATTAGAGTGATATAGGAAGACTACAAGAATACCCCTACTTAATCTAAAGTAATAAGTTAATAAAGAAACAACAAGAGTAAACAAAAAATTATGTGGGATTTATTGTACTTTGCTCATTCAACATCTTTAGAAATCACTCAAAAGAGGTCGGATTTTGGTGTGATGATAAGTGCTCTCCGTCCAAGCGACTTGTCACCAGTTTGAGTATGGAAATTAGACTCTCCAAATCTAGGAGTAAGGCTGCTTACTAACGACCTCTTCCCCATAAAAACAAGAGTCTTGTGTATTAGGTATTACCTTTTAGTACCAAAATGGGTCATGTCATTAGCTTATTTTCTGAGTTTTTTGGTTAAACTACCGGTGTGTTTAACATTGGAAAGTTTATGTTTCAATATATTCCTTATTTTGCTACATTTCCTTCTTCCAATTGTAGTCAAATTACTTGGTGATTTTCAAGAACTCCTTGATTTAATATAGCCCATGAGGTTGATAAAATTAGAAAACTGTGTTGTTTACCTATAGCTTAAGCGAAGTTTGTCTCAGTTATCCATTTTATATGCAGGGAATTAATGGAATCCCTCCAATTCCCAATGGTTACAATCCAGCAACTTGGATGCTCGAGGTGACAACTCCTGCTGCCGAAGATAGAATTGGTGAAGACTTTGCCAACATTTACCAGAATTCTAAACAATATAGGTAATCTTAATTTATGTGTTGCTTACTTGCATTTTAATGTAATATCCATAACTGATATTTTTACATCCTTATTCTAGCGATGTGGAAGCTTCCATCAAGCATTTTAGTATTCCACCTGCTGGCTCAGAACCGTTGAAGTTTTCTACCACATATTCACAAGACTTATTCACCCAATTTCTGACTTGCCTATGGAAACAAAATCTTGTATACTGGAGAAGTCCACAATACAATGCCATGAGGTTATTTTTTACTGCAATCTGTGCAATATTACTTGGATCAATATTCTGGGATATTGGTTTAAGAAGGTAAATTTTTCTGTTACCTCATGTCTCATAGTGCAAGTTAATTTTGCTTTTCTGTATTTGCCTATGATTCACCTGTTCCTGGTTAGTTTTTTCTTTTCTTTTTTTCTTTTTTTTTTCTTCCTTCGCTAACATTTAGTAAAAGTGAAATGGGTATTGCTTCAAGAGGATATCTATTGATCAGTCAGCCTTGATAGAATTAGTTAGTTAGAAACCATGAATAATATTCTTAGGCTAAATTCTGTATTTCTGGAGTATCTTAACAATTTAATAGGGAAAATGTTAGGCTGGAATATGCAAATATTCAGAATTTTTGGTAACAGAAGTCTTGCATTTGAATTTGAAACTTATCATGTGACCAAAAACATTGAAATAGAATATACCTTATTTGGGAATTGTGATTAACACCTTTTTATTTTTTTTTAAATTCAAACAACCGCCTATTCTTTTTTTTCTCTTCTTTTGACAAAGTCTTGTGGCGACAAAATCCTGTATTTTGATTAGGCTATTTCTCTTTGATTCTTGCAATGTTGTGAAAAAGGTATTAAATAATTAAACATATATAATTTTGTTTAGGAGTACAACTCAAGATTTGTTTATGGTTATGGGAGCTCTTTTTGCTTCATGTGTGTTTCTTGGAGTTAACAATGCATCCTCAGTGCAACCAATTGTTTCAATTGAGAGGACGGTATTCTATCGAGAGAAAGCAGCTGGAATGTACTCTCCAATTGCTTATGGAGGAAGCCAAGTAAGGTTCATTACACTTCTAATATTTGACAAATGACACTTCTTTGAAGTGGTGATTTCTGATATATATATCTTGATTGCGATATAAACAGGGTCTTGTGGAGGTTCCATACATTGTTGCGCAGACAATATTATTTGGCATTATCACATATTTCATGATTAATTTTGAAAGGACAATCAGTAAGATTCTTTCATTGTTTTCTTCTGTGCTGCTTTTACTTTTACTTTTAGTTGTCCATTAAAGAGATTTATATAAGAACGAGTCCTACGAAATTCCTAAAAATTTTGCATCTATGGACATTCCATCTTCACTGTTGTGTCTAAAGAGATTCTTATAAGAACGAGTCCTTTGATTTGAAGATTTCAAAAATTGTTGTCAAGGCAACATAGGTGGCTTTGTTTTCACTAGTAATGGGCACCTGGCTTATTATATTGTTTTCTGATGTTGTTGGTGCATAAAGTTTATGCAAATTCAGTTTCTTGACATTTCTCCGGTATTGCAGGCAAATTTTTTCTCTATCTATTGTTTATGTTCTTGACATTCACGTACTTTACCTTCTTCGGCATGATGGCTGTTGGTCTTACACCTTCTGAAAACCTAGCAGCAGTCATATCTTCTGCATTTTACTCAATATGGAACCTACTTTCCGGTTTTCTCATCCCAAAACCTGTAAGTAAATATATTTTACATCTTGCAACAAAGTATTGCTTCATTCATGGATTGGGCCAATTAAATTAATAAACTGTTGGAGCTTCACTTGAAACTAATAATGATCACAAGTGGAGCAAAAATCAATAAAGATTAAATTCCTAAGTGGTTTAATTATGACCACATAGATGAGTAAACATACTCCACTTCATCTTAATTTTGAAAGTATGATTGGCCATGTCTAGCCGGAACTCTATATAACATTAAAATACAATATATTGAGATGCTAAACTTTTAAACTTAATTTGTTATGGAGAAAATCTGTGCATTTAGCACTTGACAAGAATATGTGGTTTGCACTCCAGTAACTAATATTAAACACAAATTACGTTATAAAATAAAACTTCTTTAGTAAAAAGAATAAGCCTTATGTTTAAGTCATGTCCTAAACAACAATAGTATAATGTCCCCTCAAGCAAAAAGCTATTGGATTTAAATAAAAAGCAATTCCCACTAGCCATGAAATCCCACCAGTAGTAAAAACTGAAAAGGGAAGGGATGAACCCCACTGCCACTAAAATAAAGTAGATGATAGAAAACATAGCAAATGATCCTTATTTTTTGTTTTAGAGGTTTTGCGCTTAAGCCCATCTGCTTATTCTTTCTCAAGTTTGCAACTCTGTTCAAAGTTTTATTGGTTTTATTACTTCAGAGTATCCCTCCATGGTGGCTGTGGTCCTACTACATCTGCCCAATTGCATGGACTCTACGAGGTATTATCACCTCTCAGCTTGGTGATGTGGAAACCAAGATTGTTGGAGATGGATTTGAGGGCTCTGTGAAAGAATATTTGGACTATTCCCTTGGCTTTGGTCCTGGGATGGTAGGAGTTTCAGTAGCAGTTCTTATTGGCTTTTGTCTTCTCTTCTACATGGTATTTGCTATCTCAGTCAAAGTCCTCAACTTCCAGAAAAGATGAATGGGGTTTCAAATAATGAGAAAGAGGCCAGATATAATCGCTGGAGGTTCTCTCAAGAGCATAATGATCCCTCTAATGTGGTGTTTAGTTTGGGAATATAACTATTTCTATATTTAGTTTGATTTGATTTAGAATCTTATAAGAATTTGAGAACATGTGATGCTTTTATTTGATTTATTTCTAAGAATCTATAAGTGTTATTTATTTTTTCCAAAATATCCTTTGATTTGTATCAAGTCTTTTTTCCTTCCAAATAAATTATAAGATATAAAAATATAAACTATAAATCATAGAATATTCAATAAATTATAATATCACATTTTCTAGATGACGTGTATAATATAAAAATAAATATTTGAATTGTAAATTTATAATCATTATTATATTTTAATTTTATTTTTATTGGTTAAAGGGTAGAGAGGAATGAGTAAAATTGTCAATTTATATATATAAATATATATATATATATATATAACTTTTCTAAGTAAGAGAGTGTGGATACTCTCATTTTTTTAGTGGGAATTCAAATTTCTCAGGCATATACCTCTCATGTGATTTGCAACTAAACATGAGAATGTTTCAATATCCTTAAGAATTCTAGAAGATTAGCCCGTACCAAACGTCATATAAGTGGAATGAGAGTATTCAAAGCGGAAGGAGCTCTTCAACATGAAGATATCTTTCCACTAGTTTTTTACTTCTGGTCACTAAATGAATTTTGGTATTTCATCCGTTTCTCATGAAATATTTTCATGCTCCTCAAAAAAAAAATACCTTGGAATTCTTTAAAAAACGATTTTGAGTAAACATTCACAGCAGACGGAAAGATAATCCTCTTTCCCTTGAAACAATAATATCAGTGCAATATTGATTAGTTAGTCGGTGTTATGATGAAAAGAAAAAGAAAAACATTATTATTTAAGTTCTGTATATTAATTGTGACCGAGCAAGAATGTCACTTACGCTTATTCTTCAGTTCTATCATTTTATTTTTTGTTTTAAGCCAGACATATGAAAGAAAGGGGACAGATGGTAATGTTCTTGAGGTGAAGTCATATGAGGAATGATGCAAAAATCTAATTGATTCTGAAACGGAATTTTACCAGGTGTAACATCCCTTATACTATCAATTATCTATCGAGTATTTTAAGTTACAACGTCAGAGGCTCAGAGCCAAACTCAATTGCACACTATGTTACGTTTCATACAGTGAAGAGGGGTTTGCATTGATACAGTTGTTTTTTAGACTTCAATTACTGATCTCTTACTGTTCATCGCCATCCTCACCTCTTTGAATGTGCTAGCTTCATTGCTTGAGTCAGCATAGTGATGTAGGACACGATATGGGATTTAAATTTTGTTGTTTGTTAATTTTTTAATTTTCATGTAATTTTTGAAAATTTTAAGAGATATGGCTTTATTTTCTTGATTTTAGGTGTTTTTAAAGGGTTGTTAGTCAACACAGGGTGCACTATTATGGTATTGTATCAAGTAGGATATGTTTAGAAATATTTTTAATTGAAAAATAAGTTTTTTTAGAGTTTAAATAGGTTTGTAATATATAAAAGGAACTTAGGATTGACCCGGCTGACACAATGGTTTTATAATAATTTCAGAGTTTCTTTTCTTCCTTTTTTTTGGGTGGATTCCAGACTTTTCCGTGTGAATTTAAGGGTTTCGTTAATGATAGCTAGTCTCGTCTACAATTTAAGTTCTATGTAATGGTTCTAGGATGTTTTGTAGACTTTTCCCTATTCCGACGCTTTTTTTTTAAGTGTTGGGACATCCTTCATCAGCAATTTCAAGACCTATACAGGCGTTTTTTTAAAATGTAAACCGTCATTGTAGGTGTACCTATAACAGCGATTTTAAAGCCGCCCCTACGTGGTATTTAGGGAAATAGAAATAAATCCTATACTGGCAGTTTTAAATCGTTGTAATAGGTACTGCCTATGTCTGCACTTTTAAAACTGCCAGTATAGGTCATTTAAGGATATAGAAAGTTTCTCTGACCTAGGGAATGACTACCCAAAACCCTAGCAATTAGTAGAATAGTGTCACCTTCCATAGAATGATCGCAAATATTTTGATCAGTCTAAGAAAGTGTAGCTCTGTTCCTGGTTTCCTATTACGAGGGAGATCAATGGAGGATATGTCGGCTTTGTGGGAGAAGCTCTCTCTCATAGATTCAGAAGGAAGTAAGTATGCCGTGAAGGATGAACCCATTCCGGGTGAATACCTCTTGGCTGTGAAGTTCTTTTCCAGGAGAGTACTTAGTCCGGTGGTTATCGCAAAAACTTTTTAAGTGGTTTAGAGGACTAAAAAAGGATTTGAAGTGAGGGATATAGGTAAACATCTAGTGTTCTTCTCATTTTTTTGATTCACCAGATGTGGTGAAAGTCACGCAGGAAGAACCTTGGTCTTTCAATAAACATCTGGTAGCCGTCCAACCAATGGATAGTCATAAGGATATTACCTCCCTGGACTTTAGTAGAACAAGCTTTTAAGTCCAACTTCATGGTTCTTCTATTGGAAGTATGTCTCATAACACAGCAATGGAGATCTACTCAGTAGTGGGAGAAGTGGATGACAGTGCAAGCGGTGAAGGGGAGAAGAGTGGGTACAACCTCTTATGGGTTAGGGTGCGGGTCAACAACTCACAACCTCTATGCCGAGGACGACAGTTATCTTTGGCAAATGGGAAAGAGGGCTGGGTTTTGTTTATGGATGAACGACTCCCCAACATCTGTTATTGGTGTGGGAGGCTTACCCATAGTGACAGGGAGTGTTCCTTGTGGATATGTAGCAATGGGACTCTAAAGGAAGATGACAAACAGTTTGGCTCATGGTTATGTGCTGTGACCCCGCACCCATCATGCAAAATGGTGGTAAGAGTGGCGGGTTATGAGGAGTTTCTTGGAAATAGGCATACTGATGGTGATGACAATGTCTTAGAAAATGTAGATTTGATTGGTAGGGGTTTGGGCAACATTCTAGCACCATCTGCCGCCACGGTGGTGGTGGCGGCTAGAGTCTTACCTAGGGCTGAGGTGGAGTTCGATATTGGAGTTGACCCTAAGCAAACAATTTTGGCAAGGCCATCCTTTCAGGGGATTGCTGGAGATACCCCTTCAATCACAGACGATGTGTATCCCTTACTCGATGGTTCAAATTTAGGAAGAAAGAGTAATGTCGTTACTTTCCAAAAACAACTGGCAGGAGTTGACTCTGAGCTGGCAAAGTTTGATATGATAATAGGCCCGATTATTGTAGTCATAAATGGGCCAAATGTTGAAACAGTAAATGCAGGCTTTCCTCCTATGACCAACGGCCCAATACCAAGTATTGGGCTCACTCCAATTCCAAGCCGGCTAAAGGGAAATGGTAAGGGCCAGCTTGAGCTTTTTGACCAGTAGGAAATTTCTAGGGATGACCTTATATGTCAAAGGGTATACATGGTAAAGAAAAGGAAACACTCTGAGAGTTTAACAGAAGAGAAAGAGGATGGGCAGTGACAGAAGAGGGAAGTTTCAAATTCTTCAGAACCAATGGCGAAGAATGGCCATCAGCCTAGCTGATATCAATGAGTGCCCTAGCTTGGAACTACAAGGGACTCGGGACCTACCGTGCAGTTCGAAAGGTTGTTGACATAGTACAAGCACAGGGTCCCAAGATTATGTTTCTGTCGGAAACGTGGTTTGATAAGGAGTATATGGAAAAGGTATGTTATGATTTGGAATTTGATGGTTTGTTTGCTGTTCCCAATAATGGCCGAGGTGGAGGATTGGCTATGTTGTGGAAATTTGAGATCGTTGTTTGGGTGGATAGTTTTTCGAACTATCACATTGATGTGATTGTGAATGGCGGTATGGAAGATGCTTGGAGACTAACAAGGTTTTATGGGGAGCCTGAAACTAGTAGAAGGAGTGAAGGGTGGAACATGTTATGGATGTTGAGCTTGAAGCCGAAATTGTCGTGGTGTTATTTTGGAGATTTTAACCAGATTTTAAGGGTTGAGGATAAGCAGGGAGGTGTGCCGCGGTCTCAATATTTGATGCAAATGTTTCGAGAGGCCTTGGATCATTGTGATTTTGTCAACCTAGGTTTTTCTGGTCCAGCATTCACTTGGCATGGCAAACGTTAGGGAAAGATGATTTGGAAGAGATTAGCCCGTAGGGTTGCTAATTATGAGTGGCTTGCACGATTTTCCACAGGCAAGGTGCAGCACTTGTCCTGTTTTACTTTGGACCATAGACCGATTCTCTTGACATTAGATGCTGAAGGGGAAAAACAAAGCCGAAAACGAAAACCTTTTAGATTCGAAGCAATGTGGATGACTGACCCAAGTTGTCACAATACAATGGTTTAAGCCTGGGAGTCCAACCCGAATGCTTTACCTATGTATAGAACAACAAAAAAGTTGAAGAAGTGCAAGAAAATGCTTAAAAAATGGAGTAAAGCCCACTTTGGTAATGTTACAAGGCAGATTAAGAAGATAAAGGAGCTTTTGTGGAAGGCAAAGGAGGATTCAGTCAGAACTGGTGATATCCAAGAGGTAGTGAAACTGAAGTCTGAATTAAATTTGTTGATAGACAGGGAGGAACAAATATGGCATCAGCGGTCTCATGTAAAATGGGTTCAAAGTGGGGATCAGAAAATGAAATTCTTTCATGGCATAGCAACTCAGAGAAAAATGAGGAATTTTATAAGGGGCGTACAAGATGAAGGTAGGGTTTGGCAAAACAATGAGGAGGCTTTCTCAACTCTATTTACTGACTACTATACTAGATTGTTTACTTCATCTAGTCCACAAGAGCTGGACCGAGTGTTGAATGGTGTTCAGGAAGTGGTGATAAGGGAAATGAATGCTAGTCCTGTGATGGAGTACAAACTAGAGGAAGTGGCTTATGCTATTAAGGAAATAGCCCCACTAAAGGTGCCGTGTCCGGACGGCATGCCACTACTATTTTATTAGTCATATTGGCCAGATGTTGGCACAGAGGTAACACAAGCCGTCTTATCCTATTTGAATTCTGGTTCTATTTTAAGATCCATTAACCACACTCTTATTTCTTTGATCCTGAAAGTGAAAAACCCATAGAGAGTGACTGCTTTCAGACCGATAAGTCTATGTAATGTCATCTACAAGATTGTTAGTAAAGTGATAGCTAATAGGCTTAAGCCTTGGCTTAATTCTCTTATCTCGGAGACGCAGAGTGCCTTCATTGCTGGTAGGTTGATCACCGACAACATACTGATTGCTTTTGAGTCTTTACACCACATGAAGACTGGCTATTTTGGAAAGAAAAGCTTCATGGCTCTCAAAATAGATATGAGTAAAGCATACAACAGGGTGGAGTGGTTGTTTTTGGAGAAGATCCTTTTGAAGATGGGTTTTCAAGCTTCCTAGGTTTTCCTTATAATTGAATGCATTACAACGGTATCTTATTCTATCCTAGTAAATGGTGAGCCGAAAGGTATGATTAAGCCATCAAGAGGTCTTAGGCAAGGTGATCCCCTTTCTCCCTATCTGTTCCTATTTTGTGCAGAAGGTCTCAATGCTATTCTAAAGTAGGTTGTTGATGTTGGGGAAATCCAGGGGTTTTCAATTTGTAGGAGAGGACCTAAGCTAACCTACCTCTTTTTTGCAGACAATTGCTTACTCTTTTGCAAGTCGACACTGGAGGAGTGTGAAAAAATACAGGAATTACTAGCATTATACAAGAGTGCATCAGAGCAGGTAGTAAACAAGGATAAAACTACCTTGTTCTTTAGCAAAAATACTGAGGAAGGCATTAAAGAGACTATTAAACTCTTTCCTGGGGTCCTGGCCATCCAACACTACGATAAGTATTTGGGGTTACCTTCCTTTGTGGGACAGAATAAATGGGCATATTTCACTTAAGTAAAGGAACGGATTTGGTCGTGAATGCAGGGCTAGAAGGAGAAACTCTTCTCTCAAGCCGGTAAGGAAGTCATGATTAAAGCCGTTATCCAGTCCATCCCGGCATACTCTATGAGCATGTTCAAACTTCCTACTGGCCTTTTTAGGGACATTGAATATATGATCAGAAGATTATGGTAGGGGCAAGGGGATAGAAAGAAAATACATTATGTGAGATGGAGCACTTTTTGCACTTCAAAGTCCGTTGGTGGCATAGGTTTCAAGGATCTCCAGTAGTTTAATCAAGCCTTACTGGCGAAACAGGTTTGGAGGTTAGTCCATCAAAAAGACTCTTTACTGGTCAAGGTCTTCAAGGCGAAATTCTTCCCTGATGGTACCATTTTAGATGCTGAGGTGCCAACCAACTGCTCTTATGCGTGGAGAAGTATCCTACAAGCTAGGGAGGTCATTCTAAAAGGTTCTATTTTAAGGGTGGGAGATGGTGCTTCGATTAATATTTGGGAGCATAGGTGGTTGCTAAATACTGCTAGCAGCAAAGTCCTTTCACCGCAAGGTAGTGCTGACGTAGTCTGGGTCAAGGAGCTCCTAGTGCCTAACTTTGGAATTTGGATTTGCTGGATAGGACTTTTATTCCATGGGAAGCTGTAGAAATTAAACAAATCCATGTTTGTGCCCACCGACAGGAGGATGTCTATATCTGGCTACTTACACCAGATGGGAATTACTCTGTTCGCAGTGCTTATTGAATGCTGGAAACGGATAAGCTAAGTGGTGAACCAGCTTCCTCAAACCTGGACTCCACGAATCAGGTCTGGAAGGGTGTGTGGAAGATTCAGGCTCCAAATAAAATTAGGCACTTCATATGGAGGGCAATGAAGGACTCCCTAGCCATGAAGGAAAATTTGCAGAAGCGGCATATTCAATTGGATGTAATTTTCTCTCTCTGTGATGAATCCTAGGAAGATATGATGCACGCATTATGGTTGTATGACTATGCGAAGTTGATGTGGAAGTTCAAATCTAGCTTTGTTTACTTGTATCAAAGGAAGTACAGAACTTTCATGGATTTGTTTGAGGCTGTTCTTGACAGGTTTTGGTGTTTAAGGTGGCTTGGTTCTCCACAATTGCATGGAGTTTGTGGCAATGATGAAACAGAATTAGAGAGAGGCAACAGACATGACCTCTTCATGAGGTTAGTATGCGAGCAAAAGAGATGGTCTTAGAGTTCTTTGAGATTAATCAGAAGCCCACTCAGCAAGTGATAAGACTTGTTCCTACCTTTTGGCATCCCCAACAAGAAGATATGTACAAGGCCAACTTTGTTGCTGCAATCTTTGATGGTTTTGGAATGGCTAGTCTAGGTGTTGTTGTAAAGGATTATACGGGGCATATCATTGCCGCCCTCAGTCAGAAGATTAGAAGCCCTCATTTTGTGGAGGAGATGGTTGAAGCTTTAGCCTGCAACCGAGCCTTAGTTTTTGTCCAGGAGCTGAGTCTATCACAGGTGGTATTTGAAGGAGACAGTCTTCAAATTGTACAGGCAGTAAACAGTCAGGGAGCGTGCTTAACCTTATGTGGCCATGTAATTGAGGAGATTTAGTGCCTACGGAGAGGCCTTCCATTTTCTTGTTTTCAGCATGTAAAGAGGGGAGGCAACAAGCTGGCCTACTCTCTCGCTAGACGAGCAGTTTCATTTGCTGACACTGATGTATGGGTAGAAGAAATACCTTGTGATTTGGAAGATGTTTTCCAATTTGATTTTCATCATCAATAAAACTTCACTTGCCTTTCTCTCCAAAAAAAAAAAAAAAAGATATAGAAATAAGCCCTATACTAGCGTTTTTAAAACATCGTAATAGGCCCTGCCTTTACCAACAGTTTCAGAAACGTTCTTATAGGGTATTTAGGGAAATAGAATTACATCTTATTCCAGCGGTTTTAAACCGCTGTAATAGGTCCTGCATATGCTTGTGCTTTCAAAACCGCTGGTATAGGGCATTTAAGGATATAGAAATAAGCCCTATACCAGTGTTTTTAAAACATGGTAACAAGCCCTGCTTATACTAGCGGTTTTAGAACCGCCACGACAAGGTAATCAACGAAATATAACAATATCCTATTCCAGCGATTATTTACATTATTATAACTATTATTATTATTATTATTATTATTTTCCTGTCTACAACTAAGATCTAAGAACTCTTTTCTCAAAAAAAAAAAAAAAAAAATCTAAGAACCCATACCTTTTGCTTATATTGCCAACTTAGTAGTATAATTAAAAATAAATCAGTAAATTACAACTTACCTACTTGTGGTTTGGCTGAAAATTAAGTTACGTACATGTGGTTTGAAATTTGACACTTTACTCACTTGAAGTTAGCTCAGTTAGATTTTTATGACTCATCTCTGTTAAAAATAAGACTGAATATGTAATTTTGCTCAACTTTTATGTCATTCTCCTCCAAAAATACAAAAAACATAAAAATAGAAGATAAAAAAGAATCCATCAGAACACTTGCATCTTGAGATTTCAAACCACATGTAAGCAACTTAAATTTTGGTTAAACTTTAGATGGGTAAAGTGTCAAATTTTAAACCAGATGTAGGCAACTTAAATTTCGGCCAAACTACAAGTTGGTAAGTTATAATTTACCCAAAATAAATAAAAATCCACACCTATTGGGCTATTACAATAGCCTCAGCCTCAAATAGTTCCAGGCAAAATTTTAACTATTCAAGAAGGTAAAGAAATCCGCAAGCTTTATACAAGCAAAAGCCAGTTTGCAAATTCTGATAATTACAACTAATGAAACTTGCATCTGATCAAGACAACCATTTTAAGCATCGCCTTATATGATCATCTGCAAATAACCCACTTTCAATATAACACATTTTACAAAAGAGATATAATCTAACACACCACATAGACAGCAAATCCATCAAATATGGGTCCAAACTTCACTAGAAATGCAATCTAACAAACCCATTAAACTTTTTATCGGTAAAGAATCATAAAAATTGATTTTTTTTCTTCTCAAACCCCATAAACAAAATCTTGATTTGTGAATGAAAGACAAAAAAAGAACACTCTTTTATCCATTTATTCCCAACCCCACCCAAAAAAAAAAAAATTCATGATTCCAACTATATATATATATATATATTAATTTCTACAAATATAAAGCAATAATCTCTCTCTCTCTCTCTCTCTCTCTATATATATATATATATATATATAACCAATGATATAATTTTAAAAAAGTTTTGGGGGTCAAAATATAATTTTAGAAAAGTTTTGGGGTTGAAATATAATTTTGGAAAAATTTTGGGTTAAACATACAATTTTGAAAAAGTTTTGGGGTCAAAATATAATTATAGAATAGTTTTAGGATCAAAATACAATTTGGAAAAGGAAATAAAACTTTTTTATTTTGAAAAATCATTTCCTTAGAAAAGCATTGAAAATAAACTGCTGAAATTTAAATGGAGTTAAAGTAAAGAGCTTGAAATATCAAGTACTGAAATTTAAATGACATTGAAAATAGAGTGCTGTAATTTAAATAACAAGGAAAATAAAGGGCTGAAATTTAAAGTGATGAAATATTATAAAGGTTTATTAAAAAAAAAAAAGGTTTTTTAAGAAGTCCCTCTTAAATAAACTTTAATCTTTTTGAAGTCATATGAATTCTAAGCTATCAACCATCCTTATGAGACATACGTATATTGTACTTTACTTTGAGGTTTAAAACCCATTTAAGAGAGATGAGTAGAAAATATTGTTTATATAGGTGTCTAGATAGTAGTGTATATATATACACACACACACACACACAAACACGCAATAAAGTAAAGGAGAGAGAGATTAAGCAATAAATTAAAGGGATGGCATAAAAGTAAAGGGGGAGGGATTATTGGAAATTAAAATGGATGACATAAAAGTAAAGCAAGAACATAAAAATTCCTAGATGCCTAGATGAAATGGGATTTCTTCCCCCTAAAGGTACTTCCCATTTAAAGTCTACGAGATGGTCCAATACCCATCTAGGAATGTATTCACAACATCACAAAAGAACAATAACAATATAGACATAAAGATAAAGAGATATATACACAACAATATAGGAATATAAAGCAAGTAAAATAAAGAGACAAGGTAAATAAAAGAGCTTCTTATATATAAATGGATGATGTTTACATGGGAGAAAAAAGAAAATGGGATGAGTATAGTTATGGAAAAACTCTCCCATCCTTACAAGCTTACCCACAAAAGATTGCAAGTAAAAATGGAAGAGGCTTTTTGTTTTGTTGTGGGTTTCCTAAAGAGAGGGGAAAGAAATTTTTTCAGAATTTCCTAGTGATTTTTCTAGTTTCTCCACTCTATTTTTCTATTTTTCTTCCTATTTTCTCTCCCTTTTTTCTCATATTTTTTTTACAAAAAATGGGGGTATTTATAGAAGAGTGTGGAAAATGGGAGGCTAGCTAAAGTGTAACATGTTAAACAACTTCCACTTCAGCTGGCCTCCCATTTTTGCAACATCATCAGACTATTTTGTTTTTTTCTCATTTTTTGGTCTGAACTTTGTGTAGCTTTTTGGAGGCCTATCTAAACTTTGTTTTTTTCAAACTTTATATGCCTAGATATATTTGGATCTCTAGTTTCCAATGGCCCTGGCCTTGCCGGATTTGGAGCTACAGTCGTCGAGATATGGCATCCAAAAGAAAGGTGACGCAATACTAAAAAATTCTATGATGTTTTTCTTTAAAAAATTTGTATCTTCCAATCCGGGGTAGATATCATCGATCCCTTTTTATGAGAAGTAGCCAAGACCATGTTCTTCAAGAGGTTCAGCCAAATTGCTCTAGTTTTTGCCTAATCGGTATAGTTTATCACGCGAAGTTGGCCTAAAAACTGTTTGTTTTTACTATAATAAAAAAATATATATATATATATATAATGAAGATTTTATTAGGATTTTTGGTATTTTGGTAATATCTCATCCGTTTTAACTTTGATTTTGGCCTGTAAACTATCCTTTCGAAGGAAAAAATATGCGCTATAAGACAGTCCAAAATTCAACACGATCCAATGATTGGATCAAAAAGTCAACATTTTGACCATACCCAATTAGGCTTTCGGCCTTAGTTGCTAAAAAAAGGGTTTTTAAATGTTGTACCCTTTGATCCACTATCCAATCATGTTGCATTTATTTTTACCCTTTTTGGCTTTGAAACTTGTAATTTTGCACCTTTTTTTAATTTTTTTTTTTATTTTAGCATTTATTTTGATGCGTGAATCGTGGCCAGACAAAATACAGTATCGACAAATTTAATCAATTTATTTAAACTATTATCAATTTGAAACTATTCAATAGATAATTGCTTTATATTAAAAAGATCCAAACATATTTTTGCATTTCTTTGGATAGTAGAAAATTTCTCATAATAACTACCCAACATCATATTTATAGGCATTCACTGTATTTTTCTCTCCAAAAAAAACTATGTATGATTCATAAAGTTATTGGTCATCCATAGATATTCCATTTGATTGATTTATTTCAAATTTTTTAAGATCTAAATGAGATTTTTCTAAATTTTAAAAATTAAGATTAAAACATTTATACTTTTGTTGTTGGGCTTTGTTTTCCCAGATTTTAGATCAAATTGGTTTATTATTGGTTTTTTTTCTTATTTAAAATTGCTAAAATATTGTTAAGATAATCATATTCAAACTTATTTCAACTAGGCTTAAAAAAATTAAATTTTATTGTTCAAATTTTTATTTTAGGGGGGTCAAAAAAAAATAAATTATATAAAAAATTTCATTTGAACCCTCTAGGCTTTCAAGTGAAGCCGCCCCCATCACATATGGTTAAAGGAAACCTAAAGATTTCTTACTGATGTTCTATGAATGAAATATTTCTTTTTAATTTATTAACAAAATTTCTAACTAATTTATCCCAAAAAAAAAAAACTATTCAAACATGTGGGGGGTAAAGCCCAGCCATACGTAGTGGGCCTAAAGCCCAAGGTGAAGATTAGTCTATATCCGAGGAGGCTCAAATTGTCAAGAGGTATTTCATGTAAAAGGAGGACACGTGGGGACGAATAAACTCCGTCAGAAGAGAGCATCGTTGTTCCGAAGAGACGATCATCCTCGGATGAAAGGATTTTGGGGTCATGTGAACATCTAGGGGGTCTAAAGTAGTTTACTAGTGACTTTAGCAGTTTGGATAAACTCTAGACACACCTAGAGATAAGAGGAACGGAGAAATATCTAAAAGAAAAAGCTGCCACCACCGTATTAAATGCACTGCAGCAACTTTTCTGGCCGCATTTATGTGGAGAAGACCTCTAAACAGTACAACTGGAGCTACCATCATTCACAAAAGCTAAGGGAGATACATGACATGACATGCACTCAAATAAAGAGCTGGATGAAAAACAGGTGGACGATGGGGATGGTAATGGAGGAAGATATATAAAGAAGAGGGGTTCCTAATCAAAAGGAAGAAAGAAGAGAAAAAATTGTAACTTGTATCCAATCTATCATAAGCCTCTTCGGACTTGAATTTACTTGATCTTTACGTGTACTGTTATGCTGGTTTATACTTGTATGCTATGATCAACCGTTGTTAGCTCCATAGTTAATCTAGCTCTATCACCCACACTCTACAAATTTATTGTTCTTAGGCTTGGGCCACAAATCCTAACACTACAATTAGCGCCGTCTGTGGGGAGAGCTTGAGTATAAGTGGAAGCAACAGCAGTCAGTAATGGCGGAACCAGGGCAACAACCAGCATAATCTAGGGCGTCCCAGCACGTAGACCCTTTTCTCAATTTGGAGCAGAGACAAGATCGTGAAGGCAGTGTGCATACTACACACCCTGAGTGAAGTCAACCTCATGGAGGAAGTCACGTGTCTCATGCAGAGAAAAATAGAGCATGCAAATAGAAATTGAGAGGTTAAGGAGGAAGTTGCGCCATACAAAAAGAAAACGTGTTTCTTCGCATTCTGATGAGGATTGGGGTAACGAGCAGGATGTCACTTACAAGCAGAGGTCTCGAACACCAATTAGTGAATCCTTCTCATACGAAGAGGAGCACCGTCGCAAGAAACAACTTCGGAGCCCATCACGTGGAGGGATAGGAAACGATGCTATGAGTAAGGCTTTGAATCAAATCTCTAGGTCACCCTTCACGCACAAGATCGAAAGAGCGAGACTTCCTCGGCATTTTAACCAGCCAACCTTTACCATTTATAATGGTAAAACGGACCCTGTGGAGCATGTGAGCCACTTTAATCAAAGGATGGCAGTCTATTCCAGAGATGAAACTCTGATGTGTAAGGTTTTCCCCTCTAGTCTTGGACCGGTTGCAATGAGGTGGTTCGACAGCCTGAAAGCAAATTCCATCAGTTCCTACCAAGAGCTCACTCAAGCTTTTGGTTCACGTTTTGTCACATGCCGAAGAGTGGCCAGGCCCTTGTCTTCTCTGCTATCCTTGAGCATGCGTGAGGGTGAGACCCTGAAGGCGTACTCAGATAGGTATTGGGAGATGTTTAATGATATGGAGAGCAACTATGATGCAATGGCCCTAGATACGTTTAAGCTTGGCCTTCCTACTGACCACGGTTTAAGGACGTCCTTATCTAGTAAGCCCGCTACTAACATGCGTCAGCTCATGGACCGTATTGAAAAATATAAAAATGTTAAAGAAGATCAACAACAAGGGAAGGGTAAGGACAAGGTTATCCCTCAGGAGAGGAAGAATTTCAGGTTAGACTGTTATAACAACAACAAGCCACGAAGAGATTTCGCAGGGCAGTCAGGATCAACAAATGCTCAAGCAGTCAATACAGTGTTCAAGGAGCCAATCCACCAAGTTCTGGAAAAAATCAAGAATGAACCATTCTTTAGGTGGCCGAGTAAGATGGTAGGGAATCCTGAGAGGCACAATCACAATCTCTATTGACAATACCACCAAAACCATGGGCATACCACTGAAAACTGTAGAAGTTTATGGGACCATTTGGACCAACTGGTCCACGAAGGCAGGTTGAGGCATCTCTTGCATCATTCCAGTGGCCGAAGAGGTCAAATGAATTCCGAGGCCGGGAGGAGTGATTCTGCGAAACCTTCATTAGGAACTATTAACGTCATTTTCGCAGTGCCAGGAAGAACAGGGTCCTGGCCGTCCAAGGTTATGTTAGTAGCTCGGTTACCAATAGGGGACATTGGTCGAGATCCGAGGAGTGCTAGACCGGTTGTCCAGCCAGTTTTAGGCTTTTCGGATAAAGATAAAGTTGGAACCATTCAACCTCATAACGATGCTTTGGTGGTCACCCTTAGAATCGGAGGGTATGATGTGAAGAGGGTAATGGTGAACTAGGGTAGCGCGGTGGAGATAATGTACCCTGACTTTTACAAGGAGCTGAACCTCAAACTTGACGACTTAACACCCTACTGTTCTCCCCTGGTTAGCTTCGAGGGAAGAATTGTCACCCCGAAGGGCCAGATACGGCTGCCTGTACAGACTGGCTCGGAAGTAGTGGAAGTAGACTTCATTGTCGTAGATGTTTATTCCCCTTATACGACAATTGTAGCCAAACCTTGGCTACATACGCTAGGGGCTGTTTCTTCAACTCTACATTAAAAAGTTATATATCCATCTGAAGGGCGGGTTTGTGAAATCCGCGAGGATCAATCCTCGGCCAGACAATGCTTGGTGGCGGCCATCCAACACAAGCCCGAAAATTGAGTTCTCGGTCAGGGCTTAGGGAGACTTATAGCAGTTAAAAAGTCAGGTGTCACCCATCGAAGATCTTGATAAAGGTGTTAGATGCGAGGATTTAGTAAAAGTTTTAAGTGGTGACAATCCTGAAAGGTACTTTCAAGTCGGATCTTAGATGCCTCAACCAGAAAAGGAAGAGCTAATTGATTTCCTTAAAAGAAATATTGACGTATTCGCCTCTAGTGCTTATGAAGCCCCAGGAGTAGATCCAGAGTTCATTTGCCACCATTTGAGGGTCAACCCACTAATTGTCCCCAAGAAGCAGCCTCATCGGCGGCCATCTAAAGAGCATGCAGATGCAGTCAAAGAAGAAGTAACAAAGCTCAAACAGGCTAGAGCTATTAAAGAAGTTTTTTATCCCGAGTGGTTGGCAAATACTGTGGTAGTGAAGAAAAAGAGCGGAAAGTGACGAGTTTGTGTGAACTTTACAGACTTAAACAAGGCTTGTCCTAAGGATCCTTTCCCCATGCCGAAGATTGATCAGCTAGTAGATGCTACTGTTGGCCATCCTTGGAAGAGTTTCTTGGATGCTTTCCAAGGTTACCATCAAATACTGTTAGCCCCAGATGACTAGGAGAAAACCGCTTTTGTTACCCCTACTGGTAATTACCACTATAAAGTGATGCTATTCGGTCTGAAAAATGTAGGTTCCACTTATCAACGAATGATGACAAGGATGTTTGAATCACAGTTAGGCAAAAACATTGAGATCTATATAGATGATATGGTGGTAAAAAGCAAAGTCATTTCCGAGCATGTGAAGGACCTTGACAACACTTTTGAAATCTTGAGAAGACATAAGTTGCGCCTGAACGCTTCTAAATGCTCATTTGGTGTAGGGTCAGGCAAATTTTTGGGTTACATGGTGACACTCAGGGGAATTGAGGTGAACCCCGATCAGATAAAGGCTATTCAAAATTTACAGCCTCCTCGGAATCCAAAAGAGGTTCAGAAGTTAACAGGGATGACAGCTGCTCTGAACCGATTCATCTCTAAGTTCGCCAATAGGTGTAAACCTTTCTTCTTACTGATCAACAAGTGGAAAGGATTTGAATGGACTGAAGAATGTGCCTTAGCTTTTCAACAACTTAAAGACTACTTGGCTCGGCCACCGATTATATCTAGCCCTGAACCAGATGAGGTCCTGTTTGCCTATATTGCGGTGGTTCCCTATGCTGTAAGTCTAGTGCTAATACGAGTGGATCAAGGTGTACAAAGACCGGTTTACTATGTGAGTAAATCTCTGCATGAGGCTGAGATCAAGTACTTGCCATTGGAGAAAGCTATTTTGGCAGTAGTACTCGGAACACGAAAATTGCCCTATTACTTCCAAGCACATACGGTCGTTGTGCTCACACAACTCCCGCTTAAATCCGTACTTCGAAATGCTGACTACACCGGGAGAATAGCCAAGTGGGGCACTATCCTGGGGGCTTTCGATATCATGTACATGCCTCGCACTTCAGTCAAGGGGCAGATTCTTGCAGATTTGGTGGTCGAGTTCACGGAACCTAGTTTAGAAGAAATAATGGCAAAGAAGGACATGGATGGAAAATCAGTTGGCATGATTTCTCAACAAGGCCCTGCCCGCTGGGAAGTGTATGTGAATGGTGCAACGAACTAGAAAGGTTCTGAAGTAGGGCTAGTATTGATATCTCCAGAGAGAATCATCATTGAAAAATCGTTAAAGCTGGATTTCTTGGCAGCAAATAATGAGGCAAAATACGAAGTCCTATTGATGGGAATGTCTATGGTGCAAAGAATGGGAGGAAAGACAGTGGAGTTGTTCTCGGACTCAAGGTTAGTTGTGAGTCAAGTACATGGGGAATTTGAAGCGAATGATGAAAGGATGCAGGGATACTTGAGCGAGTTAAACGTCTGCAATTGGAGTTCGAATTTTTCAGCTTGCTACATATTCCCAGAAGTGGGAACGCACATGCTGATTCTTTGGCCACTCTCGCTACCTCTTTGGCGCAAAATTTGCCGAAAGTTATCCTCGTCGAGGATTTGCATAGGCCTACTGAGGCAGGAAGAGATGCGATTCAAGTTCATCAAATTAGAACTGGGCTTTGCTGGATGGATCCTATAATCAAGTTCTTGAAAGAAGACACTCTACCTGAAGAAAAGGGGGAAGCTGACAAAATTCGGAGGAAGGCTACCAGATTCTGGCTGTCCGAAGACCAAAAATTATACAAACGATCCTATTCATGACTGTACCTGTTATGTATTCGTCCTGAAGCGACTGAGTTGCTATTAAAGGAATTGCATGAAAGAATTTGCGGCAGTCACACCGGAGGTAGGTCTTTAGCTCACCGAGCCATTACTCAGGGTTATTGGTGGCCGAATATGTAAAAAGAGGCCCATGAGTATGTTAAGAAATGCGATCAGTGCCAACGATTTGCGCCGAATATACACCAACCAGGTGGAGTCCTCAACCCACTAGCTAGTCCATGGTCGTTTGCTCAATGGGGTTTAGATATAGTGGATCCATTCCCAAAGGCTGCAGGAAATAGGAAGTACATTTTGGTCGGCACAGACTATTTCACCAAATGGGTTGAGGCTAAACCTCGAGCCAACATCCGAGACGTAGATGTGCAGAGATTTGTATGAAAGAATATTATTACTCGTTTCGGAGTTCCTCATACTCTCATCTCGGATAACGGCCTACAGTTCGACAGTAAGGCATTTCGGAGTTACTGTAGCGAATTAGGAATCACGAATAGATACTCTACCCCTGCCTATCCCCAGGGAAATGGACAAGCAGAAGCAGTTAACAAAGTCATAGTTAATGAATTGAAGAAGAAATTAGATGATGCGAAGGGCAAGTGGGTGGAAGAGTTGCCACACGTACTTTGGGCTTACAGAACTACACCTCGCAGATCTACTGGAGAAACCCCTTTCTCAATGACTTATAGGGCTGAAGCTGTCATTCCTCTGGAAACTGGGATCCCAACTCTGAAAACCAATTCATTTAGTCCGACCAGCAATGATGAACTTCTAGAAAGGAGTTTGGATTTGATCGAAGAAAGAAGAGAAAAAATTGTAACCTGTATCCAAACTATCATAAGCCTCTTCAGACTTGAATTTACTTGATCTTTACGTGTATTGTTATGCTGGTTTACACTTGTATGCTGTGATCAACCGTTGTTAGCTTCATAGTTAATCTAGTTCTACCCCTGCCTATCCCAGGGAAATGGACAAGCAGAAGCAGTTAACAAAGTCATAGTTAATGGATTGAAGAAGAAATTAGATGATGCGAAGGGCAAGTGGGTGGAAGAGTTGCCACACGTACTTTGGGCTTACAGAACTACACCTCGCAGATCTACTGGAGAAACCCCTTTCTTGATGACTTATAGGGCTGAAGCTGTCATTCCTCTGGAAACTGGGATCCCAACTCTGAAAACCAATTCATTTAGTCCGACCAGCAATGATGAACTTCTAGAAAGGAGTTTGGATTTGATCGAAGAAAGAAGAGAAAAAATTGTAACCTGTATCCAAACTATCATAAGCCTCTTCAAACTTGAATTTACTTGATCTTTACGTGTATTGTTATGCTGGTTTATACTTGTATGCTGTGATCAACTGTTGTTAGCTCCATAGTTAATCTAGTTCTATCATCCACACTCTACAAATTTATTGTTCTTGGGCTTGGGCCACAAATCCTAACCCTACAAAACATATCACTTGCGTTTTTTTTTTTTTTTTAATTGATGTAAGTTAGTTAATATTCATATTAGTGGTGATCACTATGTATTTGAATATACCAATCAACAGTTTGAGTAATAAAGTAAAATAATTTTGTGATGAATTTTAATTATTATGATTATTTCCATAAGAAAATATTAGATATTATACTATTTTCATTTTTTACTTGAAAATAAATCATCATATTTCTAGCTACTAGTTGGTTTAATTGTTGTACTAGTGAAGGAAATGGTGATATACTGAGTCCTAACAAATTCGGTTCTATCACCACCAAATTTTCCCCCCCCAAACCAAATAGCTCAAAAGTCAAAACCAAATTCCAGATTTCTCCAATTTCGATTATTTGAAAACAAACTCTTCTCACTTTTAATTTTCTGTCTCCACTTTTTTTCCTCTAATTCACCAATAATTATATCGAATTGTTAGTAAATTTTCCTCTAAAATTTTTTTTTTGTAATTTCGGAAAAATGAGTGCCAAATTTTCTCTCCCCATTTCCCTCAAAAATTTCTCTCATATCTTATAATGCCCATAAATTAGTGCTTAAGCAACATGCAGCCAAATCAGTCCAACCCGGGGAACAAAAAAAACTTTTATAATAAATGTATGGTACAAAATAATTATGTATCCAAATGTAACACAGTTAATGCAGCTCCCCCCAGATGAACAACATGGAACACAAGACACAAGTTAGGCTTAGGCTGCTACCACCTTAAGACAAGATGAGTAAAAAAAGGGGGGAACACTTCACTTATGTAGAGAACAAGGCATCTGCATTTCTTAAATTAGCCAATAACATCTGGTGGATGAACATTAAGTAAATATTTAAAAAAGACAACAAGAAAGGCAGTCAACTAGCACATGCAATGGACAAGCTGCTCCCAGTACTAGTTTTTATTTTCTGTGAAAACCAGTTTGTGGTGCTCACATCCTGCATTAACTAGTCTGTCCAAGATTAAGTCAAAGCTAGCTCTAAGGAATGAGTTTCTCTCCTCTCATTAAATCAATCCAAAACAAGATTGAATTCAATGTCTTATACTTTACTGTAAAACCAAGCCGATCGGCTTTGTCTCGTGTCCCCAGTAATTTAAATGGGCATCGAAACAACATGTCCAAGAAGGCCCAATTAGCCAAATCTTCCATCTCTGTTTGAACCAGGCCTTCTTTTATTACAATCTCCTTCCAAACTGTTTTCTTGTCAGCCATGCCTATTTCAAACCAAAAATCCTCCACAAACATGTTTTCTGGTACTTCTACACCAATCTTTACACACACAGCTGGCCAGATCTCCTTCCAAGTAAAACTGGGGCCATTGATTGCGTTAAAAGCTTGGCCGTCAATGGATGATGTTGCATCACTGGTGGCTGCCCAAATGTGCTGTTCAGCTACTAATCGAGCATCTGAACCATCAATACAGGTCTCTTCCCAACACTCTCTTGTCCCTCCAAAGACAAAAGGGAGATGTAGATGTCTACAAATTGCTCCATAAACACATAAGCCACCCATGAAATTATACAGAGTCTTAGTAGAACTACCCATTAACAAACCAGGCCGGAGCACAGACCAAGCTACCTTACCAGCTAGCCTCTCCTTGAGCAAGTCCTCTAGGTCATAGTAAAAATTATGACTTGTACTACTTATCCTCGGACATTCTTCATTGTAGTAACGAACTTTGTGGTCAAAAGGGCCTTCTAATGAGATATAGTGCTTCATACCCGTCTGCAGTGATACATGCTTTAATGCCTTCGCTGTGGGAAGAATGGCATTCAAAGCATTGGACATCATGTCCTTGTTCTTCTCGCTACACTCCTGGCTATCCAAGGGAAACTGGCTTGCCCAAGTGATCCAGAAGATATGGGTCACATCTTGTAAGAAAAGAAGTTTTTTTTGGGTTTCTAAAGGGTTTAACAAATCACATGAAATGAAATGGAAGTTAGGATTTCTTATTGGTATGCTCTCAGGGTTTCGAGCTATACCATAAACCTTCCATTTGGACTTCAAGATTAGCCTTCTCGCAAGCTCCTTTCCAACTAACCCTGTAACTCCAAATATGACTGCCACATGATTAGTGACAGCTTCAATTCTATTAGATTCTTGAACTGCCATTAGCACAATTTGTTGGATATCTTGCCTCAGTTGGAGCTTTGGAGACTCTTTTTATAGGAATACGTTATATTATTATATATGAATCTTGTGTTGTGCAATAATATGACCTTCTAACCGTCTTTGTAAGATTCCTAACTTCCAATTAATTAATGCCTAATGTGACCTCCCTTCTTTTAAGAAATCTAGTTGTAATCAAGATAAGCAACATCCTTATTTAAATGGCTTCTTTGTGCTCTTTTTGGAAACGCCCAGATTGTAGGTTCAATGAACTCGTAAGACATGTCGTAAAGCGAAAGGTCCAAATTTCATCAACTATAAGGCTTTTGGATGTATCTCATGGGTAAAAAATAGAATAATCTTACCAAAAGCCAAAACAGTACTACTTTCTTATACATAAGCTTCTTTTTGAAAATGAAAATAAAAGAATAGCAAGTTATGATTTAAATTAGAAACAAACAACTTGGCTGCCAAACTGTTCAATGACTAACTTGCAGGCGGATTGTGCCCCTGGCCGTAACTTTGCTGGCCTTGTGGTTGCAACAAAGTTTAAAATATTGTGTTTTAAATTTAATTTAAACCTAAAGTTTTTCAATGGTCAACGCATTCCCTGTATTATTCAACCGGAAAAAATGGCATTCCCTATATTATAGGGGGAATCCTATATGCATGGTTTCAAGACCCCATTTCCTTAACAGGTACAGCTCGACTCTTGTATCAAGCTCAACCAACATATTTTTATACTAATATATAATTTTTTTCGTTATACCTGGAAAGCTTTCCAGCTTTGCTATGAAAGACTTTTTTATTTTTTATTTTTTGAGACAACCGCTATGAAAGACATGAATGTTAATTTGTTGCACCCAAGGCATGTTGCACGCACTTGGCTATGACCTGACATGCATTTCTGGTAGGCAGGGCCATGCGGGAGAAGGTAGGTAGCCCTTTTGCTTTAAACAAGTGTAAAAATCGAAATAAACAACTTTTGAGCCAGAAAATTGATTTGGAATTAGTAAATTATGAGTTGTAGAAAAAAAGTGACTAGTCGAAGTGAAAATGATTGTTTATAATTCATAGTCAACAACTTTTGCAAGTTGTTGCTAATTGTATAGTCCTATAAAACTTTTAAATCCTCCCCCCCCCCCCTCTGCCCCCAAAACAAAAGAACCCCAAAATTATTTAAATATATATATAGAGAGAGAGAGAGAGAGAGATATTCAAAAACTTCTTTAAATAAAAAAACATTTTCAATATAATTATATACAAATAAGATTTGATTCTAAACATGTCTAAAAGCGCAAAGCTCCAACCACCAATAAGAAGATAACATTTGTCATTGTCACTCACTTAACACAACTAACCAATTGAGTCATGTGTAATGTACATGATAGAACACATGTCATCTTCCTATTGGTGGTTGGAGCCAAACTTTTTCCATTACATAGAGGGCTCAATACAAACAAGCCAATATTGAGCATGAAGGGTTCATTCAGCCCAGGGCCAAATTCCATCCCCGAACCTCACAAAACAGCTCTCGCTTGGTCATAGGGATGACAATCAATCAAAAACTAGAGAATAAAACCGATAAGGTATACTAGTTGATTCAGACAAACTATAGGTACGTAAGCTTAAGTATAAATTCATGAAAGGCAAATACTTCAAAGCAGTCAAGTTACCATCAAAAAGTTCGTGGCAATGGAAAGCAATTCTAGTGCTAAAGATCTCATCGCTAAGGCAGCTTGTCTTACGATTGGCAATCAGATTAGTAGTAATGATGGGAAATTTAATGGGTTTCAACCCTTATCGAAATCAAACCGACTCCAATTCTTTTCTCCACAAATTAATTGAGTCTCAATCTAATATCGACAAATTCTATCCACCTACCATAACATCCTTGCTCCAAACTCCAGTGGGAAATTTTCCTCTATGATTGGCCTTTAAAAGTGAACCAAAAATGACTAGCGTTAGAAGTTGTCTCAAATTTGGAATTTGCCTTGGTTTGGGTTTGTTTGGTGTGAAAGAAAGCGTGTTCCTCTTCCACTAAAAATTTGCCATCTCTTGTCCACCAATAGATATTGGAGTATTATAAATAAACAATATTGCAAAAGGTTCAGTGACTTTGGCCCTTAATAGGCTATTAGGAGTAACTCTATGCACCCTTAAATTCCTAAAATTCTATCCATTTATTTTGAAATGAGTAAATTATATGTTAACAACTTATCATAACGTTTTTCTTTTTATAGTTCACTATTACAATTCTTTATACCTAATTAAATTATTAATAATATGACATAATTTGATCCACTCATTTCAAAATGGATGACTAAGATTTTAGGATTGTTTGGGAAACAAATTGGCAAAACAATAGAAAAATTATCTTAGGTTTCATATTTATTTACTTTGGAGTGTTTCAATGTAATATGAACTATTTTATAGCAAATGATGGCTCTCTCACTCTCCAAGGAAGAACAGGAGGAGCTATCTCGAAGCAAGAAAAAAGTAAAGGATGTTCGACATGCAGGATTCCGTGATGGGCATGATTCAGGTCCTTCGTCCCAAATCATTGGGTTGGTCCATGGAATCAGAATATGTCCTTTAAGAACAAGCTTGTAGGTGAGATTCCAAGTGCCTACACTTAAGCTTTTAACTTTGGGGAAGCAATGGAGGATGATGCTAAGTCAGATGAGGAAGTTGAGAACCTTAGACAGGGCTTGGTAGCTGTGAAGTTCTCCAGGGACTTCAAGCATCACATACGAGGTCCTTGGGCTCAAGCTCTCATTGTAAAGGTTTATAGGAAATCAATGGGTTTTAACTTACTTTAAAGCAAGCTTCTGGCCTTATGGAAACCAGTGGGCAGGCTAGACTGTGTTAATCTGGGGAATGGCTTCTTTCTTACGAGGCTTTCTTTGAAGGAAGACTTTGAAAATTTCCTTAAAAAGGGCCCATGGTTCATTGGAGGGCACTTCCTATCTCTTAGACCATGGGAACCAGATTTTAGATCTTCATCAGCAAATATTTCTTCAGTTGCAGTTTAGGTTAGGCTCAATAAATTTCTGATTGAGTATTACAATGCAAAGGCATTCAAGCAGATAGGTAATTCTATTGGTAATGTGCTGAGTGTGAACACATTCACAGCTTCAAAAAGTAGAGGCAGATTTGTTAGACTGTGTATTCAAGTTGATGTAGAAAAGCCATTGGTCACTGCCATCCTTATTGGAAACATGAACAATCAATATCTTATAAGGGAATACAAAAACTTTGTTTTGGGTATGGGAGGCTGGGGCATAGGCATGAAGCTTGCCTGTATGTTATCCGGTAAAGCTCGCTGATGAGGGAAACAGAGGTGAAGGTAACAAATAAAAGGGATGAGCAACAATGCATTACGCGTGAGCAGGAGCAGACAAATGCAAAGGTGGGGTCTGAAAAGGGGTCTCAGGAGGCTGTGCAAAAGGATTGTCCTCAAGACATGCATGGTGACACATACAGCCTATGAGTGGTGGTAGCACACAAGAAGAATGAGACAAGAGCTCATAGGAATGGTGGGACCTCTGTGGGTCAGTTCAATGCACAAGTTTTTCGTGGTAACGGAAGGAACGAATGGGATGCTAAAGAAAGTTATGGGCCACCCAGAGATACTAAATGGAAGCTATCTCCCTCAAGAAATATAAATAAGGCCCAAGTTGTTAATATCATTTAGAAGATTTCTAAAGAGCCCATGGAACAGGCCTAGCCCCCTTCAAGCTAAAGCACAAGCCCACAAAACACGAGTCAGGTGGAAAAGTGGCCCAATTTGGATCAAAGCCATGTGAAGGCCATACAAAATACTTCAGTGAAGGGCAAAAAAGCCATTGCCAGTATTAGGGATTCTAAGGTGTAGATTAAGAGTGTCATTGAAAAAGATCAAGCTAAGGACTCCATTACTCTTCAAACAGAAATTTTACCCTTTCAAGCTCTAACTCCCCAAAAGCTGTGTTATGGTGGTTCAAACCTGAGAAGTACTTATGATTTTCAATTTGGTACCTCCATTGGTTTAAAGGTGGGCTACCAATTTGGAGGTTGTAGTGGTGGTGAGCCTGGTCTTAGTTCCAGGCAAGATTCGTGCCAACCTAATTCTCACCACGGGGTGTTGCAACATCAACTTGAGGAAACCATGGAGGGTGAGTGTAAAGGAAGCTTGGAGGGAAGCAAAAAAATATGTGGTGGGAACACTTAGTAGAAGCGCTGACACTAATGGAGGTGGCTATCCTGATATAGGAAAGAATTCAACAAAAAATGGGGGTGATGATTCAAGTGTTGGGTTTTCAACACAACCTGACAATGGTATCTAGGAAAGACCAGAGAAAGGAGATGAGTTTGGAGATCATATGGAATTTGAGGGTGGCGGCGAAGCTGATGCCTCCTGTTGATGTATGCTCCTCCCCAGCCCTCGTATTTTTTATGAATATTATAGTATGGAACTGTAGGGGTGCTTTGAAGCCCTCCTTTCAAAAGTATGTTTGAGAATTGGTGCAGAACCATGATCCTACAATTCTAGTGGTGATGGAGACTCGGGTTGGAGGGGAAAGAGCAAGGGCGATTACTGATAATCTCCCATTTGATAGAGCTATTCACACAAACACTATTGGGTATGTTGGTGGTTCATGGGTTCTTTGGAAGTCAAACAAGGTGGAGGTTTCTTCCCTAGCTAGCACAGAGCAGGAAATTCACTTAGTGGTGAAGGTACGACCCTCGAACCTTAGTTTGTTATTTACTATTATGTATGCTAGTCCTAGAAGTGCTGAAAGGCACATATTATGGACTAATCTCATTAAAGTTGCAAATCTCCATAATATGCCCTGGGTGATAGCAAGGGATTTTAATGAACCTCTCATGGAGGACGATAAGTTTGGGGGGAAAGCTATCAGTGTTCATAGGTCCCTGTATTTAAAGAGTGTCTTGATAAATGTAACATGATTGATATTGGGTTTTTGAGTCCTTAATTCACCTGGTCGAACAGAAAGGAAGTCTAGGCTCTGATTCAAGAAAGAATTGACAAATTATTTGTCAATCACAATTGGTGTGTTATGTATCCTAATGCTAAAGTGGTCCACCTCACAAGATGCCACTCGGATCATTGCCACGTATTATTGGAGATGCAACCGAGGGAAGCAAATAGAAGGGAGAGGCCATTTTTGTTGCAAATTTGCTGGTTTCTAATATTACCTTTCCTAAGGTTGTCTCTCAAGCTTGGAGTCAAGTTCCCAGGCTTGGTGATGCAATCGAAAATTTACAAAGGAAGCCAAGGTCTGGATTAAAACTCACTTTGGGAATATTTTTGCCCGGAAAAAGAATATTATGGTCAGACTTAATGGCATCTAGCGATCTATCTCTGTTAGACATTCCTCTTTTCTATTAAAGCTTGAAAATGAGTTGTTGAAGGAGTTGGATAGTGTGCTGACCCAGGAAGAGGAGTTGTGGGCTTTAAAATCACGGGTGAATTAGATGATTCAGGGGGATAGGAACACCACATTCTATCATGTGTCCACGCTGATTAGAAGGAAAAGGAATAAAATAATGGCTATCAAAAATGCCAATGGAAATTGGTTGTGTGAGGAGAATGCTGTGAAAGAGTTCATTCGGAATGGCTTTGCTAACATTTACACGACATCCCTTGCTTATGCCTCGGCCTCATTCAACAAAAATTTCCAGTGGCAGCTGAGGCTATCGGAGGAAAAGAAACAAAGTGTTAGTGGGGGGAGGGGGGGTTCAAAAGAGGAGATTAAGTTAGCCATGTGGTCTTTAAAACCCTTCAAAGCCCCAGGCCTAGATGGGCTGCATGCAGGCTTTTTCCAAAGATTTTGGCTCGTGGTGGGAAAATCAGTGATGGAGAAAATTAAGATGATTTTTGTTGAAAAGAGAGTTCCAGAATATTTAAATAGAACTCATATTACCTTAATTCCAAAAATCCAAGGCCCGAAGACGTTGGAGAATTATAGGCCCATCAGTTTGTGTAATACTACGTATAAGGTGTTGACCAAGATCATTGTGGCTAAGTTAAGACCCCATTTGGGAAAATTAATCTCTCCTTTTCAAACGGCTTTTGTGCTAGGCAAGAAAGGTTCTGATAATGTGATTATAGCACAAGAGATTATTCACTCTTTAGGCAAAAAGAAGGGGGGAGTTGGGTATATGGTGTTAAAAATAGACCTGGAGAAGGCATATAATAAGATCAAATGGAGTTTCATTAGAGACATGCTCACTAGAGTCAATCTCCCAACGAATCTTCGGGATATTATCATGAGTTGTGTTTTCACGGTCTCAACTTCAATCTTATTCAACAGAGAGGCACTTGATCCGATTTACCCTTCTAAGGGGATAAGGCAAGGGGATCCTTTGTCCCCTTATTTGTTTATTCTGTGCATGGACTATCTTAGGCAGTTGATAGAAGAGAAGTATCATGCAAAACTATGGCAGCCAATCAAGGCTTCCCAAAGTGGCCCTTCATTCTCTCATCTTTTATTGCTGATGACATTGTGTTGTTTGCCATTAACTGCTCAGCGATTAGAGATGTGCTTGATGAGTTTTGCAATCTATCTGGGCAATTGCTTAGTGAAGCTAAGTCGAGAGTATATTTTTCTCCAAATGCTGACAAAGATACTAGGGAGTCGTTAAGTGATATCCTTGGATTTGCATCCACTCCTTCGCTTGGAAAATATTTGGGGTTTCCTTTGAAGCACACTAGTAGGTCTACTCAGGCTTATAATTTTATTCTGGATAGAGTAAAACAAAAGTTGTTGGGTTGGAAAGTAAGCATGTTGTCTTTGGCTAGTCGAACAGTCTTCATACAAGCATCATCGGCTACTATTCCTTCTTATGTTATGCAGCGCTCCTATCTGCCTGGAAAAAATTTGGATGGGATAGATAGGGTCAACCAAAATTTTCTTTGGGGGTCATTAGAGGAAAAAAAAAGAAAGTTCATTGGATTGGTTGGCAAAAGGTTACCAAACCAAATGAGGAAGGGGGCCTTAGGCTGCAATCTGCCAAAGGAAGAAATCTTGTTCTCCTTGCAAAACTAAATTGGAGATTTCATTCTGAATGAGAAGCGATGTGGGCTCAAGTTTTAAGAAGAAAATACTGTTCTAGAAGAAGAGTGCGTGCTGCTAATCCTCATAAACTACCTTGTTCTTCTATTTGGGCTGCAATGAAAAAATGGATGGACATCTTCACTAAGGGTAGTAGATGGATGATTGGCAGAAATAGTAATTTGAGTGTGTGGCACAGTAATTGGTTATGCAAGGGTACTCTCCAAAATTTTATTCAGGGCCCACTTTCTTGGGAAGTTAATCAATTGGAAGTCAAAGACTTTTTAAGAGATACGGGTTGGGACTGGAATAGGCTATCTTTTAAGCAGCCATCGGATGTTAAGATGATGATACAAACCACTCCTTTTGCGATGACAAGTAGGGGAAGGGATAAACTCACATGGGCTGACTCTCCTCAAGGTACTATTTACTTGAAAAGTGCCAATAGGCAGTGGCGAAGCTAGATTTTTAAGTTAGTGGGAGCAAGATTAAAAGAAAAGATTGAAGGTAGAATTAATCTAAGATAAATTAATAGATACTAAATACACACAATTTAAACATGCAATTTGGATCTTTAAAATAAATTGGAAAAATAAAGCAATGTAAAAATATTAAGAATAAAACAATATGCTTATGAAGTTCTATTCGGCTATACGTAACTCAATACCATAAATGCTTCTCAAATTTCAGATAAACACTTTTACATTTTTTATCTCGTTAAAATTTGAGTTTATAGCAAAAGCTCAAGTTTGATATTGAAAATATTGATAACTAGAGAAAAAATTGTAAGCTGGAAACCAACTGGTGAGGCGCTAAAGTAGGCACATTACACATAAACATAGATTTTTTCTTTCAAAGTCCAATTTAGTGTATATATATATATATATTTTCAGTTGTAGTTGGCAAAGTAGTGTGCAAAAAAAGAAAAGTACTATTAGATGGACCAATTATGTAAAAAGAGTGTTGCCATGTGAATGTAAAATTGTCTGACAATTGTTGACAAGCTAATAAATATAAATAACAAGAAAAAGTAGATTGTCTTTTGTGTCAATTGTCAAGTGGGGACTTTTAGTGCATGTTACACTACTACTACTTGAGAAATTTTGAGAAGGCCAGGGGGGCATGTGCCCCCCCTCAACCCCCCCTCCCTCCGCCCCTGCCTATAGGATTGCGATGGGGCATGATGAGAGTGCGGAATTCAATGATAGTTGGATTTAGAAAGCGAATACCCTCCCTAGAATTAAAACATTTCTTTGGATGTGTGCCTATGACAATATTAGGGTTAGGAGTTGTCTTATGAAAAGAGGTGTCTGTGAAGAAGATTTATGCCCCATCTGTCAAGAGGCACCGAAATCAGTTCTTCACACTCTTTGTGACTGTTCTTGGGTTAAAATGGTGTGGTCTAAGCTGGGGATTATAGAAGCAAATCAGGTGTTTTGGAATAGTGGGCTGCTGGACTAGCTTCATTAGAATGGAAACCATACGGATATGGGGGCTAATACGAGCTTATCCATGAGGTTGCTGTGGAAGATCAGGTTCCCTATTGCTATTTGGAATATCTAGAAAAGCAGGAATAACTTTGTTTTTCAAAGGAAGAGGCTGAATCCACAATTAGACTCTTTTATAACAAACCAAGTAGCTGAATTCATGCACTGTATAACCTCTCCTAGATTGCCAATTCACAAATCTATCCAGAAAATCCGATGGGAAAAGCCTCCGGTTGGGTGGATGAAGCTCAATACGGATAGCTCGGCGTGTGGTAATCCAAGTGTGGCTGGATGTGGGGGAGTGATAAGGAATGAATGTGGGCAATGGGTCTCGAGGTTCACTAGACGCATAGGAGCCACAAACAGCTTTATAGCTGAACTGTGGGGTCTAAGAGAGGGCCTTATGTTATGCTGCAATCTTAACATAGCATCTGTCATTGTTGAACTTGATGCAAGGGCAATTGTGGATGCTAGGGCAATTGTGGATGCTATTAATAATGATCAATATGTAAAAATTGTCATATCCCCTGTTTTGGACGACTGCAAATTGCTGATCTCTCGTTTTCACCGAATACTCTTTAAGCACTACTATCGAGAAGTGAATCACCATGCAGATAGCCTAGCTAGGATGATCATTAGTCAAGAAATTGATTTTATTTCCTATGAGAGTCCGCCTGTGGACACCTTTAAGGCTTATGAGGATGATTGTAACGATTTTTACTTGAGCAAGCTGTGTCCTGTCTCTTTTGTAATTTCTTAGTTTGTTAATGAAATCGTCTTAATATATATATATATATATATATTACAGCACTCATTTAGAAGAAGGGTAGAACCCGTCAAAGATTGAATCAGCCTTGCTGGCAATTTTAAATAATTCTCCCATTTGCATAGATGTCTTCTAACTATTTGCATAAAAGGCTTCTCACCTCAAGCGTAAGCTTAAAATTTCTTTGCAAGACAAAGTTCTGGGTCTGAGCAAAATAATCCACTGTGTGAGTCTTTTGATATTCATGATTCATCCACTTTTATATATATAATAAAAAATAAATAATAAAAACTCCAGCCCAAAACACAACGCAAAGGAACTAGAAAACTCCAACTAGGTCAACTAGCCCACTTTAGGAGAATTTGAAAATAGGCTTGTAATTGAGTTGGGCTGGATGCACTCGCTGGGTCAGATTCGGCATTAGCTTAAGCAAGACGGGCCATCTCAGCACTTAGTATTTCCAACTCCTCTCAATACTACCTCATAATACATATATCATTGTCATGAGTGGTGTTCGCGGTGCAGGTAGTGTGATTTTCAGTCTTTTTAGCACCACATTTTACTGTGTGGTTTAACTAAAATTATAATCGCACTATATTTTATTTTTATATTACACATGCGGTGTGATACGGTACAAAGTTTAACCACTTTGTACGTCCGCACCGCACTTTATTTTTGTGGTCACATGTGCAGTTCAGTGTATAAGATGTGATTTGAACCATAAAAAGTTGGTATATTTTTTAAATTTTGGATTTTTCTTGCCTAGCCCAAAACTGATTTTTCCTTTTCTTTAGGCCAAGTTTTAAACTATTAACCTAGTTTTTCTTTATTTTGGGTTGACTTTTCTAATCAACACTTATTTGGGTTATTAAACTATTTTTTTATTGAAAACTAAACTATTAATAATATATTTAATATTAAAAAATAAATATATTAATATATAGAAATGGTGCAATGTGGTATAGTTTTCTTATTATAAAACTGCAAGCTGCATTACACTATGTGTGTTGATACTTGCGACGTGATGCGATTATGTCATTTTGCGTGTAGTTTTGATGCGGTTTTTATAATTTGTGCAGTTTGCATGATTTGGTGAACACTCCAGTTATAACTGTGTCCACAATTATTCCAACCCCACAGATTCATAATTCATAAAAATACACTTTCAGATACATGTTCCATTAGGATAAATCATTAATTAGGTAATGACATGGAAAATGACGAATATATAGTCTTAAAATCTTTTAAAAATAGAGTAAAATTAAACATGATCAAGCGAGCATAGTCAATGGTTGAAAGCCATGTCGAAGACTTGCTTGCCGTATCTCCTCAATGTTAAACATCATGTCCCCACACTCGTGCACATTCCACCCTTTTAAGGTTTTTTTTTTTTTTT